>NC_026007.2:74353736-74480174 GCF_000442705.2 Elaeis guineensis | reverse complement strand
TCTCTTGGGCAGCGACAGCTCCACTCTGAAAGAACTGATCTTGGCAGCCTGAGCCAAGATTGGTCGCTGGCGTGCTTCTTGTGTTCCTTGAGCTCCTTCTCGAAGTTCGCCTTTTCCGGCTATACTCCATGATCCCCTTCACATGGAGGTTTCGGAAGCAGGTGGCCTCCGCGGCGGCTTCAGAGTGACTCTCCCTCAACCTGTGAAGCTCGTCTTCCATCTTCTTCAATTTTTTTGTCAAATGAAGAACTTTCTTCTTCAGCCGCTGGATCGTGGACTTCAGCGGAATCCCCTGGGGCAGGAGAAGTGCTTCGGCAGGACACTGCCATCGGGAGACAAAAGCGTCAAGGCACGTCTCATTGCAGAAAGAAAAACAAAAAGGAGGAAGGAAGAGAGAGAAGCCATCCACGACGAGAAATTCAACTTTATTGATTGAATGTTTCTTAAAGACAAAAAGGAAAGGAAAAACTGCAGTAAAAGAAAAATACAAGGTCGGAGGTCTCAGACCTCTGTAGTAGGAGTTGGGGAGCTTGGTGTCTCTGGAAGGGGGGCTGCGGCAGCAAGTAGCAGCAGGAGAGGGACCGGCCTCATCTTCAGACTCCTCGCCCAAGAAGCTGAGATCGAGCTCGAGAAATTTTCTGGCCACCTTCTCCTGACAGAGCTCGAACCCCTTGATGAATGCTTCTTGGCCGAATCGGACGTTCAGGTCCCTCATCTCCGTGGAGGCCTTGAACTCCTCCATCGCAAGAACCCTGGCCTCTGAGACCAGGATCGGGATCTGCCAAATTTGCGACCTCGGCCTCTGTCTTCCTCATCGTCTCCTCCGAGGTCTGCTTCTCTTCCTCCCGGGCCTGCTTTTCCTTCTCCAGGGCCTCTTGGAGGGTAACTACTTCGGCTGCCTTTTCTTTGAGACGAGCGACCTCGGTCCGACGACGCTCCTCCACCTGGATGGCATCCCTCCTCGCCCGGTTCGTCGCCTCGATATTGGCAAGGAGCTGGTGCCCAATCTTCAAGGGCAGCCAGGGGATCAGAACAAGGGTCGAAAAGCCAATTAAATGAAGATTTGTTTACCTCGAGAAAGGACCCTAGGAAGTTCCAAACTCGCTGCTCAGGATCGGCGTGATCAATCCTCTCGACGACTTCAGGCAGAATACAGTCGTCGATCAATCGCTTGATCAAATCCCTGTCATTGAAGGGATTCTCCGGCTCTTCTTCGGAACCATGAGACTCTTCAATGGCGGCTCGACGGCTACTCACCCTGTGGGCCACCGACTTCCTTCTCCTCCCCCTCTCGACTACGGACGCCTCCGTGGAACGGACCCCCGAAATGGGAGCCCCAATGGGGGGACTTCTTGAAGAGGCCCGGAGAGCCGATGGTTCGGCGTCCGAAGGAACGTCGATCGTGGGGGCCACCTGGACAGGTGCGGCCGAGCTCATCTCCTCCACTCTGGCCTTCTTTGCTGATCCGGAGGCCGCAGCGCCTTTTCTTTTGTGGGCCTTGAGGCCCCTGACGAGCATCCGTGCTGCTTCGGCGTCCATTCCTGAAAAAAAAAAATCAATCAAAAATCAGTGATGGGGTGAAAAAGAAAGAAATGACATGCAAAAAAAAAAGAGAAAGAAAAAAAAAGAAGAAGGATGGAAGAAAAGAAGAGAAAGAAAAAGATGAAATACTCGCAGGATCCTGGGGGCTCAAGCCGATGTTGAACAAAAATTACTCCTTCAGAAGGTTGGAAGGGAAGGAGCGGAATAATCAAGAAGCTTCCGGGTGGCCTGAAGGTCGTCCTCCTCCAGGCTGGGAGTCCGACGGACAGAGTCCCTTAGAGAGCCCCAAGGGGCAATCCAAGCCTCAAAGTCGGGCAGTGGACGAAGAGATATTTTCCCTTCCAATTGTGGATTGAAGAGGGAGCACCTTTCAGCAACTCCTTTTTGCCAAACTGGGGAAAGAAATACCACCAGTCCTTCACCGAAAGGTGACGCTTGAAGGTGTAAAAATGCCTAAATAAAGAAAGGGATGGCTGAACTTCGACTACGTGGCAAAGGGAGAGGAACCCTATCAAAAACCTAAAGGAATTCGGAGCAACTGAAGCTAAAGAGATATCTAAGAAGCGGAAATAGGCGACGACAAAGGACGGAAGTGGAAGCTGGAGTCTGGCACGAAAGGCCTCCTGATACAGGCAGAAACGATCGGGTGGGGTTGTGCTAGTCCGGTCGGAGGGGCCAGGAAGCTCTAGGTCGTACTCCGGAGGAACTCCATACTGAACCCTTATCAGTAGGAGTTCATCCGGAGTTAGGGAGCAGGGAATGGCACCCGACGCAAAAATCGGACGAAGCCCAGCCCCAGATGTCGGTTCGTCTACAAAGTGGGGGTCCTGGGGGGCTGAGGCGGAAGAACTCCTAGAACCGCTAGAGGCGGAGGTGCCGGAAGACATTTCGAATGATTTCAAACGAAGACCCTAAAGATCCCAGAGAAATCAGGCGGGACAAGAGACGAGGGGTCGCGGGAGACCAAACCAGAGGAATGCAACAGAAGAAAAATGGAGGAGAAAAGGCCCCTAAATGGCAAGAAGAAAGACAAAGGTTTCGGGACTAACCTAGATCGCTCTGAAGGATGCAGAGGGTGAGGACAGGGATGACTCGAAGGACGCCTAGGGCCAAGAAAGACGCCAAGGAGGGTCAGGGCTCTCGAAGAAAAGGCGGACACCGATAGAACTCTCAGGCGGAATAGGGCCCCTAAAGGCGGAAGGGTGGGTTTAAATAGACCCTGAGATCCGGCGTCATAATGATCGCGAATCTCCCCAGATCGATCCGCGCTCGACACGTGTCGCACTCGCCACAGCAGGCGGCTAAAAGTGGCTGACAGCTGACAGAGCCATTACTGCGCCGTGCCTGGGCCAACGTACCAGCAAGAATTTCGAAAGGTCCCTTCGGATCGCCCCGATTCGAAAAGACTCCAGCACGCGCGCATTTAATGCCAAAATATCTGGGGGCGATCGTACACAGGATTCAAGGGGACAACTTCGGCTGCGAAAATTTTTCTGTACTTCCTTCATTCGAAATTCGAACTCGGAAGTACGGAGACTAGTGTTGGGTATAAATACCCTCCCAGCCGAAGTTCGTGACAGGAGTGACCCTCCGGGGATCCAACCAACTTCCGACCTCCGACAACGTCTCTTCAAACCTCCCAGACAGCCGAGCCTCCGCAACACTCCCAAGTTTAGCCGACAGACAGGACCCCGCCAGCATCGACCGGATTCTTCGCGACGTCCGAACTCCTACGGGAGCCGGACCTCATCCCCGACTCCAGCTGCAGGCAGACTTCGTCCAGACTCTTACGGGAGCCGGACTCCGCCCACGACTTCAATTGCAGGCAGACTTCGTCCGGACTCCTACGAGAGCCGGACTCCGCCCACGACTCTAATTGCAGGTAGACTTCGTCCGGACTCCTACGGGAGCCGGACTAACTCCAATTGCAGGAAGGCTCTGTCCGGACTTCTACGGAAGCCGGACCTCATCCCCGACCCCCGCTGCAGGCAGACTTCGTCCGGACTCCTACGGGAGCCGGACTCCGCCCACGACTCCGATTGCAGGTAGACTTCGTCCGGACCCCTACGGGAGCCGGACTTCGCCCCTAACTCCAATTGCAGGAAGGCTCTGCCCGGACTCCTACGGGAGCCGGACTCTGCCCACGACTCCAATTACAGGCAGATTTCATCCGGACTCCTACGGGAGCCGGACTCCACCCACGACTCCAATTGCAAGCAGACTTCGTCCGGACTCCTACGGGAGCCAGACTTCGCCCCTAACTCCAATTGCAAGAAGGCTCTGCCCGGACTCCTATGGGAGCCAGACTCCGCCCACGACTCCAATTGCAGGCAGACTTCGTCCGGACTCCTATGGGAGCCGGACTCCGCCCACGACTCCAATTGCAGGCAGACTTCGTCCGGACTCCTACGGGAGTCGGACTTCACCCTTAACTCCAATTGCAGGTAGACTCTGCCCGGACTCCTACGGGAGCCGGACCTCGTCCCTAACTCTGGTTGCAGGAAGACTTCGCTCGGACTCCTACGGGAGTCGGACCTCACCCTCAACTCCAATTGCAGGTAGACTCTGCCCGGACTCCTACGGGAGCCGGACCTCGTCCCCAACTCTGGTTGCAGGAAGACTTCGCCCGGACTCCTACGGGAGCCGGACCTCGCCCCCAACTCCAATTGCAGGAAGACTCAGTTCGGACTCCTACGGGAGCCGGATCTCGTCTCTGACTCCGATCGCAGGAAGACTCCGTCCGGACTTCGTCCCCGACCTCAACTGCTGGAAGGCTTCGTCCGAATTCTACGGGAGCCGGGCTCCATCCTCGACCTCGACTGCTGGTAAACTTCATCCGGACTCCTAAGGGAGCTGATGTGCAAATCTTAAAATTTGTAAATAAAACTGCAAGCGCACAGTGTGCAGAGTAGCACGACCAGCGAGTACGAGTCGATCCCACAGAGACTTGGTTTAAAAATAATTTTCAAATCTATGTTCAAGTGAGCTTTAACGAAAATCGAAAATCGAAAGTTGTTTGCTAAAGACAATAAGACTAAGGATCTAGGGTTTTTGAATCCACTAGATCTAGATTAGAGAATTCTACCTAGAATTTTTCTTATTGATCCTAACGACTACTCCTCTTATCTTTCCCAAGTATAGATTATGAAGGGACTAAGGCCCAACGATAACCCATCAAGATTCTTTACAAGGGAGTAGTAACTAGGATCTCTTAGGGTTTTCTCCTCCTATGCACTGAATCAAGCATGAACTATGAAGGGACTCTGACCCAACTGTAGTTCATCAAAAATTCTTGATAAAAGAGGAAGAAAAAGAAACCCTAAGAAAAAGAAAGAACCCTATGTAAAACCCCTACTCATGATCTAGCTTCATCGCAAACCCTAGAAGGGATGCTTAGCTAGACATGATCTAAATCTACTTGCAAAATTTAAATACAGAAAAATAAACTACCCTAATTTCATAAATTAAACTATCCTAATTGCATAAATTTAAACTGCATAATTTAAACTAACCTAATTGCATAAAATTAAATTACATAAATTAAACTATCCTAATTGCAAGAAAAATAAATTGCATAATGTAAAGAGATAAAATTGCATAAAAAAAAGATTTTATATAAAAAAAAATTATTACAAAAATTTCAAAGCTCGAGGCTTGAGAAGAAAGCTAAAAAAATCATTATCTAGGGTTACAAGCTTGATCGGAAGGAAAGAATCCCCCCCAAAAAAATAAGGGCCTTTGGGGGCTTTTTATAGGCATTTGGGGGTTATAAGGTTTTCAAAACTTTAGATGTGGGACTAAGAGGTTTTAGAGGACTGTTAGGAGGGTTTAGGAGCTCAAATTTCGCTCAAAAAGCACTTAAATCCATCAAGAAACCTTAGAAATTGTTTCATCCGTCCGATCTTCATCTAAAGGACCCAATTCATCTAATAAATCAAGCCGGAAGTGATTCTGGACCGTCGGATCACGATCTGGGTGAAGCGCTGCCGTTGGATCGCGCTGCAGAGATGGGATCAGATCGGATGCATCGCGGATCGTCCGATCAAGGCACTGGAAGATTTTGTCTGTTGGATCGCACTGCAGAAGGATCCCGTGTTGTCCTAGTGTTTATTGATTCTTGCAATTGCCTTGATTACGGTTGGATCTTGACCGGCTGCGATGGTGGCCGTCCGATGGCACAAAAAATATGGAGCGTTGGATCTTGATCAGAGAAGATCGGACCATCGAGTGATGTGAAGTTACCAGGTTGCCCTTGGGACCTTCTTCTCTCTCCTCATGAGCCCTGGACCGCGCGCGTGGATCAGGCTCGCGATGCGTTGCGGTGAGCCGAGACTCGCTGATTGACTGGTTTATGGTGCGCCGATGGATCCATGGTCCAGACGCCTGTTGCTGTGGACCAGGCGGCTAACCAGATCACCAAATCAGTTAATTTTTGATCAATTTTGACCTGATTTGACTCGGATTTGACCCAATTGAGTCTTCTTTCTTCATTCTTCAATTCCTGGGTCAATTTAACTCCGTTTTGCGTAAAATTTACGCAGTTGGAATCCTCTTTTCTTGTTCTTTCTATTGATGACCTCTTCTTCTGTAAAATATAATAACAAGTATCAATTTCCTAATAAAGTTAGATAATTTAGATATTAATTGATACTTTTTATGTCAATTTATGACATAAATCAGGAGCCGGACTTCGCCCCTGACTTTGATTGCAGGTAGACTTCGCCCGGGCTCCTACGGGAGCTAGATCTCGTCTCCGACTCCAGCTGCGGGAAGACTCCGCCCGGACTCCTACGGGAGCCGGGCTTCGTCCCCGACTTCGACCGCTGGTAAACTTCGTCCGGACTCCTATGGAAGCCAGACTTCGCCCCTGACTTTAATCGCAAGAAGACTCCGTCCGGACTCCTACGGAAGCCAGATCTCGTCTCCGACTCCGGCTACGGAAAGACTCCGCCCGGACTCCTACAGGAGCCAGATCTCGTCTCTAACTCCAGCTGTGAGAAGACTCCGTCCGGACTCCCACAGGAGCCAGATCTCGTCCCTGACTTCGACTGAAGGAAGACTTCGTCCGGACTCCTACGGGAGTCAGACTCCGAGCTCCTCTCAGACGGGTAGCTAACCACCTCTCTCCACCAGACACTCCAGCCGAACTTCGGCCGACAGGCCTGGACCCCCTGGCGGGCCGCAGCAACGGCCACGACTCTGCTCCACTTCCTGCGACGGATTCCGCGCGGCCCCATCACTCCCTAGCGGGCCGTAGTAACGGCCACGACTCTGCTCCACTTCCTGCGATGGATTCCGCGCGGCTCCATCACTCTCTGACAGACCGCAATAATGGCCACGATCCTGCTCCACTTCCTGCGATGGATACCGTGCGATTCTTCCATCCTCTGGCAAGTCGCGACAACGGACGCCGCTCCACTCCCCGCGACAGACTCCACATGACATGTCCCGGTGATAGCCACGATTCCGCTCCACTACTCTTCGCAACAAACTCCTTCTGACTCTGGGCAGCCCACTACCAGACGGTTACAGACATCGCTATCAGTCTGTTGCTCCCTCCGCCTATAAAAGGGGGATCCCATATACGTTATTCTCGAAGCTCTATTTTCTATCCCAAAACTCTGCTAAAATTTTCGTTCGAGCACTCTATTCTTGTTGAGGCAGAGAACTGACTTGAGCGTCGGAGGGTCTTGTCGGAGCAACCCCACCTCCGATTTAGACTTTTTTTGCAGGTTTCGATGGTGACCATGACTCTCTCGACTCCAGCTTCTCCGATGCAGGTAGATTTTTGCACCAACACTATGATTATTCTTGTAGAAAAATCATTTTTATACCGAGAGATGACTGCTCTTTCTTAGCTTTTACTGTAGATCGATATTCATATTTTAGCGTTTGAAAATCACACTTGAACAAAGTTGGGACCATCCAGGTCCAAAGCTACATCAGAATCCAATAGATAGACGTGCATGATCAGTCTCCAGTACTCTCCACCAACTCCCGATGTTTTGTCTTTTGATCTGGGTTTCATTATGAATGTTTGATATTTGTGGTCCGCACATGGCGGTTGAAATATTCTAACATGATGGTGACCCAAGCTTTGAAAAATTAAATTTGGATTAAGGGATCAATATGCGTTAGGGGTGCAAATAGTATAGACAATGTCTACGTGGATTCATTTTCATATTCAAATCGATAGAAATTTGAAGATCTGATTAATATTGGTATCCACATTTATATTCATAAAAAAAAAATAAATATAAATATAGATAGGCAACTATTCGATAATATCTGAATCTATATATAATTTTATATAAATTTATATAATATTTATTAATTTTTTAAATATATATATAATTATATAAATATATTATTAATTTGATTTATCATCTATTTAGTAATATTTTTATTTTTATAATTATAAAATTTAATTATCTAACTTATAACTATATTTGTAATATCTAAATTATATCTATATCTATTTAAAATAAATATAAATATAAATTTTTATATTCAAATAGTATCCGTATTTATATTCGTTAGATAAAATAAATATGGATATGGATATACTGATATCCGATCCATATCCGATCTAATTTGAATCATAATATGCATAATTTTTATCATGTATAAATATTTAAATATCTTAGTCTCCCGTCAAAGTTTGAAAATCCCAACATTTTATAACAATTTGGATCATAGGTCACGAGACATTAAGGGAAACACCAGTTAAGGCCATTCAATAGGTAGACTATATGATATGTTGACATGGTCTGTCTCTACCGCCATCGTGAAAAAGAGTATAAAGACAACAAGGCTCAGATTTAAGAACAAATTAGGTGAGCATATTGGAACTTTTAGTTGAGGCATGCATGATGTAGTCGATTCATTTAAGAGGAAAGGACATTTGATGGACAATTGCGATACAATCCATCGTATTTGTTCGATGTAGATTTACTATAGAGTCTTCACTTCAGTTTGTGTTGCTTCTCTTTCATGGCTACTTGGAAGAGAATAAGCATGAACCAGTGCATCTAAGTAGAACAAGTGCATTTATAAATAATAAGTCAGATGCATGGCTTCAGGAAACACGTGTACCGCAGCAACAAACATTTTGATTAGAAATTTCTGAATTGGGCCATCCCAATTTGAGCCCGAGAATACTTGGGCTGGGCTAACATTGAGCGGCCACGTGTCTGGTCCTGTGGGCTGAGCCTGACACTACCTATGACCATGAGCCCGGTTTGATTTCTCACCGGACGGTTTCGGAACTATGATTCTCCGCGAGTCGTCGTACCACAAACAACCTCCTTGAATTACTATGATTATTCTATCCACCTCTCTCCCTCTATCTTTCTTCTTCCTCTACCCTAGACGGTATAAATTCTTCGAGGGCGATCGATTTCGTTTGGATTTTGGTCGAACTTGTCTTGTCTTCTGTCGGAGCCGATGAACACGTCGCAGTTCATGGACAAACAGATCCTGGGGTTGTCAGGATCGCAGAAAGGCGGCGGCGAGCTCTTGGATCTGCTGAAGCCCCAAGAGGAGCACCCGATCAACGGCAAGAAGGACGAGATCCTTCCCAGCTACGACTTTCAGCCCATCCTAACCCGAGGATCCTCGCCGCCCACCGCCTCCGCCGCCCCCCTCTCTAAGCCCTTCTTGGGCGCCGTCGACTCCAAGATGGCCTCCTCCAATCTCAAAGTACGATTCTTTTATCCATCCCATGCGCAACTTACATCTGCATATACATATTTGTTTAATGCATTCGTTGATTGATCTGATTGTTTATGGTGAAGTTATTGAACGGGAGAGTGTTACGATTGCGTGGATTTGATTACGTTTGTGCTGTTAAGATTTGCTTGTTTTGGATGGATCGATTTTAAGGGAGAAGGCATGTTGAAATTTTATCCGTTATGGGTTTTAGATGAGACCAGGAAGGTTTGGTTCGATTTTCATTTTTTAATTTCTAGTTAGGAACAATTATGATGACATTCTATTTGTTTCGGAACAAAATTTATGGCTTTAATGGTTTTAGAGGAGATACCAAGGGTCAAGATGACTCCGTGGCTCTTTTTCTTTCTCAAGAAAATACATGATGTATAATTTTGTTTTATGTCATGGGAATTAATTGGTTTGTTCTCCCTTTCTTCAGAAAAGATAATTCTATCAGGAAATTTTTTTTTTTTTTTTGAATTTCAAAACTACTCTGGTTGAAAAATTGGATTGGACATTGTTACTCATGGAAATTTTTTGATTAATAGCTCATGCCCGCTTTATGTTGTTGTGCTGTAAACAGTAGAACATAGAATTGGAGGGGGAAAAAAAAACGAAAATCACATCCCCGAATCATGAAAACCCATCATAAATATTAAGCCCACAGATTCTTGCCTAAACCATGGGATAAATGTTGCCATTGAACATCGTTATGAGCTATTGGACAACTCAGTACCCTCAGAAGACTAATCAGGATTGAATTGGTGGGTCATTTTTCTGTTGAGGGTGTGTTTGGTGAACTAGAAAAAGAAAGATGCTCACCTATAAAATGCATCTGAAAATTAGGATAAAATTACTAGTAGTCACTAATCCACCTGAAAGTTTGTGCCTAACCTTTTCCAATGTGCTTCAAAGAGCCTGAAACATGGATAAAAGTAAATTACTATAGTTGCATGAGATCCTCATTTGTGTTTACTTATGAACATGCATGAATACTTATTGTGGACCAATGGTTCATGTTCATGTCTACATTGCTTCCTGCTAGGACTTGGAGGCTGATATTATCAATCCTGTCTATGTCAAAGTTTAAAGCAGAATAATGAGATAAAAGGTTCTATGGTTAAAAGCAATAAGCAGTTCTGCAGTGATATATAATCACAATATTCATGTGGAAGGGCATTATGTCACTAAAAACTATCATAAATTATTCACTTTATCTTAAGGAATATTTTATGCAAACAAGTTTACTCTGCAGGTGTTGTATGTAGGATTGCAATTATTTTGAGGTTTCCTCCAGAAGCAATGATAGTTTACAAATTCTTTTCTTGCTGTTGTTTTGCTAATCTATCTTTTGTTATGAATGCAGAATGCAGGTATTTTAGAGCCATATGAATTGGCAAAAGCTAGTCATGAGAAAGAGAAGAGTGCATATGATGCAGCTACAGTTGCTGAGGTTGACCATACAGTGAAGAAATATGCTGATAATCTCCTACATGCTTTGGAAGGTGTTAGTTCAAGGCTGACAGAGCTGGAGAGTCGGGCTCACCAACTTGAAAGCTCCGTAGATGGATTGAAGATGATGATTGGGAACAATAATGGGACCACTGATGGAAAATTGAGGCAATTGGAGAATGTTCTTAGAGAGGTGTGTCTTCTTGAATGTCATACTTTGATCCATAGCATATTAGATTGTTCAATTATCACTTTATTTTATGAAAAATTTTGCAAGGGCCAGGTTGAATTTGTGTTTAATCTGTTGCTTCTGTGGATAGGCTTTTAGTATCACATTGTTTCACCAGATAAAAAGATTTCAATGGCATACGGACATATATGTCCTTTAATCGGCCTATCCTTTTACTAGGAACTTATCAGGCATGAAAAACATTGAGCTCTCTTGACTCCTACTTCCCAGTTCTTAGACAGATCCTTAGACTCTCATGATCAACTTCTGATATCATGACTACTGTTCTATGTAGTAGTTTTCTGTGAAGGTACATTACTGCATCACTTATACCTGATGTGTATAATCCTAGTAGGTGCTGTTGATAATTTTAACAGTGCTTTATTAATGCTAATCCAATGCGTAAAGCATGAAGTTTTTTTTGGTGTACCTGGGCGAAGAATGTATTTTGCAGGCAAGAATATATCGTAATGCTATGAAAACTAGAGTGCATGTATATGTATGTATATAGTTTTAAATTAGAGACACTGCTCTACAAAAATGAAGAGAGGAGATGGATTTACTAGACCAGCTACCCACACAAAACTGGATGCAAATTGTGTCTGATTGCTGATTTTAGTTATGTATCTCCAAATATTTCTTAGAGAAGCATGAGTTTTATCAGCAAACTCGAGTTGCCTATGGTTTCTATATTTTATCAAATATGTATATATATTTTTAGGCAATCCCTTAGGTGGCTTCTTCGATACTACACCTGTCAATGTTTTGATATTCATTGCATTTGTTGATACTGGAGTTGTTTGTCTATATCCCCCCCTAAATATTCACATGCCTATTTACTTGTGGATCTCAGTGACTCAAATCAGTGTAAAGTGCACTTGCCAACTTGCATCTTCATTTCTTTTCTGATCCAGGCAAAACTTCAGTTTTGGTACTGGGTACAGAAATATACAAGAACAGAGAAGGACATCAAGGAACGAATTCAGATACTTATCCTAAGAAGAGAAATATGTTGGTAATTGATGTGTCACTTATATTTTACTTTAGCTTATATGATGTGAGAGAGTGAAGTGCGACTGATCAAAGTATATGGTTCTAGATTAAAATCAATGGTGAAGTTTTCATGACATTCTCAAAATGTCTCCATAGTATTTCCTTAGATGTTTCCTTTAAAGTTAGAGGCAGCATAAAGATGGATGCTTCCATGCAATTAATAGTATTCTGAGATATTTGATGCTGGTAGTACCATGATGGTGTATTTGTCTATGGATGGAATTGCTGGATCACGCTATTTTTTGGGTTCTTCTCGGTTAAATTTGTAATCATTGCTCTACGTGATTTTTTTTTTTTTTTTCCTCTGGAAGTTAGAATTTGTTTTGAAGCTTGTTATAAGTTTGTTAAACACTTTTTCTTAAATGGTGGAAGCTGCAGAATTGTGTACGAATTTTAAATTGACTAGCTCAGTGCCGTATGTGTGTAGAGTGTTGAGGGAGGTCCAAAATACCTGTGTAATTTGGATAAACAAACCACTAATTTAGATCATCATTTCACTATTTTTTAGTGAGAAAGGTGCTAGGCACTGACTAAAGCTGAATGCAACCTATCTAATTAAAATTATTATCTGTTGCATTTGATGCTTCTAGATATGGAATATGGATGTTTTGCCGATATTTTTTGCTACTAGGTCTCTCTCAATATTACATTAGATGCCATAATGGCTATATTGGGCTAGTATCAGACTGTTAACATAGATACACAAACTAGACCAAGAAACCAGACCTTATGGTAGTAGAACTCATCCTAGCAAAAGAACATAAAAGCTTTGATCGCTAAACATATTGCCGTACCAAATATAAAAGGATTTTTTCCTCACAACACTATAGTTAACTCACTTCATTTGACAAGATCTCAGTAGGTCTGTATTCTCAATTTATTAAAAACTGGCTTAGAAGTCAAGGCTGATACTTCAATAGCAAGTCTGGTGCATATTGCTATTTTTTCTGAAAGTTGCAGATAAGTTTGTTAAGTTGTGTGGTGTCTATACATTCTGGTAATTGTAATCCATTTCAGTTCATCTGACACAGCTTTGCGGCAATTTTTGTGGCGAGACAGGTTTTAGGATTTTCTTCTTTCTTTTCTCCTTTTCTCCTCTGCAACCACGCCCCCTTCTCTCTCTCTCTCTCTCTCGGCCCCCTCTTTTCTCCCTTACCCCAACAAGACAACGACAATCTTCAAAGCACAAACTACAAAACCCTTATAAAGGTGCAGAGAGGTGCATCATACAGCAATGCATGAGAGCATATGGCCAGAAGATTGTTAAATTATATAAAGGTGTTTCTGGGATACATGTAAATTGACTCTGGTCAGATGTGCTGCTTAAAAGAGTGCACCTGAAACTTTGCTGGTTAATTTATTATGTTAACTTTATTTTCTTTATGTCTAAAATTTATGATTCTTTTGTTAACTTATTGATGAGTATAATCCATGTGGTTCTTTCCTTCTCTTTTGCCGTCTGGGATCCAATCTCTGTCTCTAGTTAAAATTGTGTAATAATTTTTTTTTTTTTCTTTTTGAGAAGCCAAAAATGAAAATTGAATTTTTCTGAGAATGTGTAGTCTTCATCTCATGCAAGATCCTTTCCCGACTGAATGAGATGAGGAACTGAAAGCTTTCATTATATTATTATCTGAGGCAAAGCGCTATTTCATTTCACGCAGGTACAAACTGGTGTCCAAGTTCTACGTGACAAACAAGAAATTGTGGAGGCTCAGCTGCAGCTTGCAAAGCTACAGGCTTCTAAGGGAGACAACCAACCACCAGAGATTTCAAACACGGGACAGTCGGACGCTCTGCCGCAACAGGTTGCTCCACCACAGCAGCCCATCCAACAGCCGCATCAACATGCAGTTCCTCCACCACAGCAGCCCATCCAACAGCCGCATCAACATGCAGTTCCTCCATCACAGCCGACCATGCTTCCTGCTCCAAATGCTCCTCCACCACCCCCACCACAACAAAATCCAACTGCTCAATTTCCTGGTCAGTTACCTCAGTCCCAGATACCTTCTGTCCCATCTTTACCGCGCGAGCCCTACTTCCCCTCACCTGCTCAGCAGTCCGAGGTCCCACATCAACAGTACCAAGTCCCAGTTCAGCAGACACAGCCGCCGCCACCGTACCAACCTTCAACTCAGCTTCCACAATATTCTCAGCTTCCCCAAGCCCCACAACCTGTGAACCCCTCACCCCAACTTCAACCACCATTACCTCAACACCCAGAAGAATCCGCCGCATACATGCCACCACCTCAGACCTATCCCGCGAGCCTCCGCCAACCTCCCCCGTTTACTCAGCCTCCAAGCGGACCACCTCCCAACCAGTACTACGGGCCCAACCCGACTGTGTATGAACCACCTACAAGCAGACCGGGCTCAGGGCAGCTGCCCTTTTCTGCGGGATATGGCCCACCTAGTTTCCCTGATTCATATGGATCCCCTTCCCATCCTAGCGGTTCTGCAATGAAACCTTCGCCCTTTGCTTCTCCACCAACCTCATCTGGTGGAAGCAGCAGCTACCCACGACTTCCGACAGCCCAGATATTACCGCAGGCGGTGCCTACTGGGTCTAGCTCTGGTAGTTCTTCAGGGAAGAATAGATTGCCGATTGATGATGTGGTGGAGAAAGTTGCGACAATGGGGTTCTCGAGAGATCAAGTCAGGGCAACGGTGAGGAAGTTGACGGAGAACGGGCAGTCGGTTGATCTGAATGTGGTGCTGGATAAGCTGATGAATGATGGGGAGATCCAGCCACAGAAAGGTTGGTTCGGACGCTGATCATCACGTGGGCTTCTTAATAGCTGCTGCGTACATAACACTTTCATAAACCCTTCTTTTTTTCCTTCTCTTTTCGGACTAAGTTGTGCCAAACACTCGGACAGAGCAGATTATGCAGTTTGCTGTGAAAGAGTGCGTACGAAACTCCGGTGTTTTTATCAGTTATTGGTCTTTTGATTGAATAATTGCTCGAATTTGTTTTAAAAGGTGATTTCCCGGATTTGAATTAAACAGATCCTGTTGTCGTTCATTAATTTTAGCGCTTTGCGTGAACCGCCAAGGATATCATGTGTCTTGAACGTAAAATTTCGCATCTGGATTCTAGATTCCACCGATATTCCTATGCACTTGAAGTGCAGGTGGTCGAGTTATTCCACGATCCAAATTCTGAGTAACAGGAGAATATTTTTGCGGGATGATTAATCTCAGGATTATTGGACAGTATTGGTCGGTTTGTGGGAGTGCTTTATCTAATTAATTTAAAAAAAAATTATTTATAAAAATAATTTAATTTTTAATTTATTTATCAAATTGATGCAAACAAGATAAAACGTCATTTAAAATGACGTTTTATGGTTGTCACGTCATTTATTTTTTTTTTTATTTTTCACGTAGACGACGAAAAAATTAAAATAAAATCATCAAATCAAATGATGTTTTTTAAAACATCATTTAAAATGATATTTCTGAAAATCACATTTCAAATGATGTTTTAAAAAAATAACATTTTATTTGATGATTTTATTTTAAAAAAAAAATAATAAAAAATTATAATTTTAAATTTATAAAAAATAAAAATTATAATTTTGATTAAAATAAAAATCATCATTTCAAATTAGTATTCCATTTCAAATTATCTTTTTAAAAAAATATCTGAAAAAAATTGATGTAAAAAAAATAAAAAATATCATAAAAAAATTTGAAAAAAATAGAAATTATAATTCTGAATTTTAAGAAAATAAAAATTTTAATTTTAATTCGAATAAAAATCATCATTTCAAATTACAATCTTTTTTCAAATTAATTTTTTTAAAAAAATATCATAAAAGAAGAAAAAATGAGAAAAAATAATAATTTTAAATTTTAAAAAATAAAAATTTTAATTTTAATTTAAATAAAAAATATCCTTTCAAATTATTTTTTTATTTAAAATTAAATTTTTTAAAAAAAATCCCAAAAAATCTTATAAATTAAAAAAAATAAAAAATATCATAAAAAAGAAAATAATGAGAAAGAAATGAGAAAAAAATAAAATTATAATTTTGAATGAATTTTAAAAAATAAAAATTTTAATTTTAATTCAAATAAAAAACATCATTTCAAATTATTTTTCCTATTTAAAATTTATTTTTTTTAAAATATCCCAAAAAAATCTTAAAAAATTAAAAAATAAAAAGTGTCATAAAAAAAAAAAAATAAAAAAAATGAGAAAAAAATAAAAATTATAATTTTGAATATAAAAAAAATTAAATTTTTAATTTTTATTAATATAAAAACATCATTTCAAATTACTTTCTCCATTTCAAATTAATTTATTTAAAAAATATTCCAAACAAAGGAAAAAATATCTAAAAAAATATCATAAAAATAGAAAAAAATGATAAAAATAGGAAAAAAAATTAAAAATTTAATTTTAAATTATAAAAAAAATAAAATTTTGATTTGAATTCAAAAAAATAAAAGAAATAAAAAATACCATAAAAAGTGAAAAAATGAAAAAAATGGAAAAATTAAAATTAAATTTAAAAAATAAAAATTTTAACTTTAATTCAAATAAAAAATGTCATTTCAAATTACTTTCCCATTTCAAATTATTTTTTTAAAAAAATATCTGAAAAAAGAAAAAAATTGGTGTAAAAAAAATAAAAAACACCATAAAAAAAAGAAAAAAGGGAAAAGAATTGAATTGAAAAAAAATAAAAATCATAATTCTAATTTAAAAATAAAAATTATAATTTTAAATTTAAAAAAAAAAATTTTAATTATAATTCAAATAAAAAACATCATTTCAAATTACTAAATTAATTTAATTTTTTAAAAAATATTCCAAACAAAAGAAAAAAATACCTAAAAAAATGCCAAAATGGGTAAAAATGGGAGAAAAATTAAAATTTTAAATCATAATAATTTTAATTTGAATTTCAAAAAATAAATTGTGTTTTTTGGGATACTTTTGGGATATTTTTTTAAAAAAAAAATTTAATTAATGAAAATAAATTGAAATTATATCTTTTATTTGAATTAAAATTTGAATTTTTATTTTTTAAAATTTAAAATTTTTATTTTTTCATTTTTTCTTTTTTGTTTGGAATATTTTTTAAAAAAATTAATTTGAAATGGGAAAAGTAATTTGAAATAATATTTTTTATTTTAATTAAAATTAAAAATTTTATTTATTTTAAATTTAAAATTATAATTTTTATTTTTTTTATTTTTTTTAAATTTTTTATTTTTTTATGGCACTTTTATTTTTTTAATTTTTAATTTTTTTGATATATTTTTTTAAAAAAATTAATTTGAAATGGAGAAAGTAATTTGAAATGATATTTTTTATTTTAATTAAAATTAAAATTTTTATTTTTTAAAAAATTTAAAATTATAATTTTTATTTTTTCTCGTTTATTTTTCATTTTTTTATGGTATTTTTTATTTTTCTATTTTTTAAAGATTTTTTTGACATATTTTTTTAAAAAAATTACTTTTAAATGGAGAAATAATTTAAAATGATGTTTTTCATTTAAATTAAAATTAGAATTTTTATTTTTTAAAATTCATTCAAAATTATAATTTTTATTTTTTTCTCATTTTTTATGGTATTTTTTATTTTTTAATTTTTTAAGATTTTTTTGAGATATTTTTTAAAAAAATTAATTTTAAATGGAGAAAAGAATTTAAAATGATGTTTTTTACTTGAATTGAAATTAGAATTTTTATTTTTTGAAATTCATTCAAAATTATAATTTTTATTTTTTTCTCATTTTTTTCTCATTCTTTTCTTCTTTTATGATATTTTTTTAAAAAATTAATTTATAAAGGAGATTATAATTTGAAATGATGATTTTTATTTGAATTAAAATTAAAATTTTTATTTTCTTAAAATTTAGAATTATAATTTTTATTTTTTTCAATTCTTTTTTTATGGTATTTTTTTTTTACATCAATTTTTTTCATATATTTTTTTCAAAAGATAATTTGAAATAGGGATACTAATTTGAAATGATGATTTTTATTTTAATCAAAATTATAATTTTTATTTTTTTATAAATATAAAATTATAATTTTTATTTTTTTCAATTTTTTTTCTTTTTTTTGGGAGGAAAAATTAAAATTGCTAAATAAAATGGTGTTTTTTAAAACGCCATTTGAAATGGCATTTTCAAAAAATGATGTTTTAAAAAATGCCATTTGATTTGATGATTTTATTTTTTTTTTTCGTCGTCTACGCAGAAAATAGGAGAAAAAGGTGGATGATGTAGCCATTATAAAACACCATTTTGAATGGCATTTTATCTTATTTATATTAATTTAGTAAATAAATTAAAAATTAGATTATTTTTGTAAATAATTTTTTTAAAATTAATTAGGTAAAGCACTCCGATTTGGCCCAATTACGTATTTCATATAGTCGATTCCGTTATCTACGTGATATGTGATATCTGTACAAGGGTGGGAAGGGGAGGCGGAGTTATCGGGGGGAAGCCAAAGAGCTCGAAAAGCATCCTAAGATTTTTCGGGCGATTTGTATCTGAAAAGGAGTTCAGAATTGCATAGCGTCTCTTTCATAGTGATAGTAGTCCATATTGAATTTTTGATGATACTTCTAAATCAATAATAAAATCATATTCTTCAGAATCTTCCCTTACTTTAATGCTGTTATCGGTGCCTGGCAAGCTTATAGATATTTTCGTCAATCACCAGCTCCAAATTTGTGATTGGTGCAGCTAAGCTTGGTGCTTTTCTAGTGTTATATATTGATAATAATGTTCATAGTAGTCCCTTATGTAGTGACTGTGCTATATCTGCCAATCAATCTTATGTAATAATCACTCATGGGACAAGAGAGATGTGAAGCTGTACAACGATACCACGGATCCTGACCATACCCTCCATGTCTCAGGCTCTCCTTGAATGTTTATTTCCTATTTGAGTTATGTATGGAGGTCTTTTTTTTTCATTTTGAAGATTTAATTCCTATTTTTATAAAAAGTTTGCTTCTGAAAGTGATATCCCAGTTATTAATTTGCAATCATCTAATACTTCCAGCATATTTTTTAAGGTATAATATTTCTAATGTATTATATATAATTATTTAAAAAAATTCTAAAAATTATTGTTTTTTGCTAGCAAAAAAAATTTGAGACTCAAATATAGGCTATGGTTAGCTATCATATCATACATAATATTTGAAAGATTTATAACATTTTTATTATAAATAAATAATTGTGAAGATCTTTAATTTTAGAAATTCTGAATAATAAATAAAATTAAGTTTATGTGGGTGTTTATAGATGGGATCTATATGCACAAATTAGATGAATATATTTTCGTTGGGTTAATTTTAAATTTATTTATTTTTCGAGCCTAGGTTTGAGTAGAACTCAAGCATGCCCAAATTTATCCTATTATTTCTGAAAATTTAGTAGCTTGTGAGTATCATACTTGCAAACATATACAAAATTTTATTCATGAATCTTATATATTTAATATTTTTACATTATACTTCAGTATAAATAATTTTCAAATAAGTAGTGGCTCAAAATAAAATGAAAAAAAAAAAAATTTAGCATGCATGTTGAATAAACCATTCTTTGAGTCATATCCAAAAATCATTCCAAACAAACATCATTTGATTGGATTAATTTTGGACTGAATAGGAGTGAATTTGGGGGTTAGATTCAGAACATCCAAAATTCTAGCATTTGAGCTTGGATCAATGCTCTTAAGCATGAAGCCAAGGATTATCTGATGATATGAAAATTTTTTGCAGTTTCTCCGTCGATTTAGTAATTTTGGGATATATTTAGATTTGGATTTTGAGTTTTTTTTTGGGAAAAAAAAGGGGGGAGCAAGTTTCTTATCTTAGTTGGATGGCTTTTGAAGCTTAAATATGTGATTTAAAGAGGAAGAGCTCAAGATTCCAAGTCCCCAACCTTTCTCATTTCTTTTTTCCTGTGTTTTCTGGCTAGCAAACCATCTCATGAGTCATAACCCAGAAAAACACAAAAAACAAAACCATCAAATAGAAAGGGAGAAAAAGGGAAAACAATAGCCGCAAACATTCCCGGTGTTCACGCCCTAAATTACTTAATTCAATTACTTAATTGAATCCTTTTAGATTCATAGATTGGGCCAATACAAACAGCTAATCTTTTTTTTTTCTCCAATAAATGTGGATTAATCCACTCCGAAGGTACTCTTAAGATCGATTCAGCCTAGCCTATAATTCAATGATTATTATTGTATTAGTCCAACCTAAGAATATAATAGGATTTTGATTCCAATCATCTAAATAGATCTTGCACAGTCTTTCAATCCATACTCCCTACTGATTTTAAAGATAGACCTGGTAGGATTTGAAGCCGCATTAGCCCCACAACTGTAAAAATATAATCACTGATTCCCTTGGTCTTCTCAATTTTCTTGATTCGACATGCATTGCTGTTAGAAAGTCAGCCTTCTGAGGCAGATAGGCATACTTTAAAGTGATACATGGATGTGGTGCCTTTAAGATATCTCATCACTCTTCAGGACACGTTAAGATGGAATCTAATAGGTCTTGTTGAATTTCCACCGCACTCCACTAGTCTTGCCATGTTTTAATGCAATAGATATGAGTTATTGCTTTGGATGGCATAAGGTTTGGGGTTGCACCAATGCTCCTATTATTTTGTTTGTTCGATATATATAGCATAAATCGTCATTTGTTTATCAAAAAAATTAGATATTATTTAATTGTACCAAGAAATCTAATTGAATTTCGGGAAAACAATTATGGCTGGAATCTGGTTAATTTTATTGATGGCATATTAAAATATGCTACATTGTTCATACATAAACTAAAGTTCTTGCTCATCTTTCGTTATCTTGCCCATCTTCCGTTATCTTCCGTTTTCCTTGGCTCTATGCAGCTTTTGCATGGCTGAAGTGTGAAAAGGATGGGGCAGATAATCACGAGAGGTATATATATATATAATATAGAAGGGAACGGATCATATTTGAACAAACATCATATATATATAGAAATAGATAAATTTTAAAAATATTTGAACAAACATCGTATAATCTTCGACGTTTAGATGGACATCTCAAAACATGCAGTACCCTATCATATTTTTTAAGCATCGCAGAGGATCCCATTCCTATACGAAAGACTTGCTAGGTGCGGCAGGCACTTTGGAGCAGAGCCGAAATTTGTGCGGGTTAGTATGCTGGATCGGGACGAGACCTTCCAACTTTTTATGGAACGGCCGTCTGTTGTCTCTGAACTGCGATTCGAAATGGAACAGGGAGACCGTTACCAGCTGGTGCCTGATGGGAGTCGAAAAATGATCAGAAGGAATGAGACAGCTGCGGTGAAAGGAAGAAATTAACGTGATGAATCCAGTAAAACAGCCTGACAGAGAGCTGCAATCAAAAGGACGAAGCGATGAATCCAGTGAAATATATAGACAGTCTTCAAGCATCCTCTGAATCGCTTCTCATTATGCCCCAGAAGTAGAACCAGCACCTTACGACTTCAAGAGCACAATCCCCATGCCAAATTTACAATTGAAATTCTATAGTTATCAACCAATAAATTCATAAATCAATGGATTCTTACGAACATAGATTGACGGTACGTAATCACTTGTACATTTATCCACCTTCGGAAAGGCAACTTCATTTCTTGATTTTGAAATTTCTCCATCTATATTTGAAATCCTACATCCATCAATAGTAAATTCACAAAGCACTGAATTGTCGAAGAGCATGATTAAACTTGATGGCAGGACCGTAGCCGGCTTATACAAAGGCCTACCATCGGTGTTGGTAGGGTGGTGCTTTCTGTAACAAAACTGATACCAGACACAAAACAGTCTATAAGACCGACCAAGATCTGAAGTGAAACTAAACGAGATGTTGTACAGATCATTAACACTTCCATCCCAAATTAACGGGACGCCACCACCGCCACCACGGCAGAAGACCAGGTTTTACGTGCTGGCCACCTCCCGGGCTTTCTCCTGGATCCCTAGCTGCCCGACGTCCTTGGCCAGCTGCCCTACACGACCCGCCGCCTCCGCCATCCGGCGCTTCGCGGGCTCCATGCCCTCCGGTGTAGCTCACCGCCCACGACAACGCCACCAGCGCGGTCAGCCCCAACGCCCCCGACGTCACGAATCCAGTCACCGCCAGCCCGATCGCCATCGCTGCCGGTACCAGCACTGGGCTGAAGAGCACCAACAGCGGCGTCGCCACGGTGAGCCCGATGACGGTGCCGGTGAGAGCGACGCTGCAGAAAGCGAGAAGGATGCCGCCGATGGGGAGAAGAGTGACCACCACGAGGACCTGGGAGACCGAGGGGCCCTTCTCCAGGAGGAATATCTTGATGCGCTCCACGGCCGCCGGCGGTGGTGGCCGGTATTGGCTCTCATACTCCGTCATGATTGCCATTGCTTCGCGATTTGCTCGGTTTCGGTTGGTGGGAATTTGGTGAGATTCGGGTTCATCAGGGAGGGCAAATTTGGGCTTTACAGGGAGGTAGAAGCGGGACAGCTGTGAATACTGCTGACGCGTGTCCTGCGGGAGGGAGCGTCCGGCTGATGACACTGACTGCCACGGTGCCACGTTTAGAGGGAGAAAGAAGTGGCACGCATGTGAACGGTGGCATCCGATGGTGCGTTCATTCTTGACTCATTCTTAACACGTTTAGACGGTTTGTTTTCAGGCCCTTTCTTTGTTGCCCCATTTTTTCTTTTAACCAATATATATATATATATATATATATATATATATATATATATATATATATATATATATATATATTTTGTATCGAAAAGAAGATATATGCATTTATTTGTGAATGTATTTAACTAATGCAACTTGAAAAACATAAATAAAGACTTGAGTAACCTTCATTCTTGACTCTTGATGATAAATAATGATGTTATTTATGTAAAAAAAAATATTAACGAGGGCCATGCATGAAGATAGTGCACATTAAAGATATTGACATCATTAAAGATAAAAATTTTTGTTATCTAATATTGTCGTGCACACGCACATAACACACGAGCAAATATACAAACACATAAATAAAATATGCTTCAAAAAGCTTTCCGCTTGTCATATGAATGATCATACTAATAAAGTTATACTCTTTACTTTACTCCAAAGCAGTTATTTAATACAATTTTTCATCTAATTTTATTAATAATAAAATCAATAATTTATTAAATTATATTATATAAAGCATCTTTCATTAGCATTGTTAAATTAATACAGAAATTAACGATATTATTAATAACTACATTCGCTTAATATATGTTGATATTAAAAAAAATTGTTAACACTTTTTATTTATTTTTATTATATTTTTATGATCATAATCTCATCTAAAAATGAAAGTACAATCACTAATGATCCTACTATATTGTATTTAAGCATCATCTAGATGCAATACTTTTTTATATCTTATGATATGCAAGTTGGATCGTGATCTTATTATTTTATAATAATATATTATTTTACTATATTGATAAATATATACATATAGCATTAGGATTTTGTATAGTGATAATATATCACAATATTGATAATAAAAAATATTTTAAAAATAAATTAACTCTTACTATTCTTCTTTTATAATTTTTATATATTATAGTTCAAGAACAATTTGAAAAGGATGAAATATTGTACTCCATATACCCCGCTTATTGTATGCTAGTTTTTTTTATGATAATGATGTTGTTTTTTCTCCTAAGGTTTTAAATCAAGATTGCAATGCTTTGATCATCATAGAGTGATCCAAAATAATTTTAATTCAATTAATGTAAGCAAAAGATAACTAGACCAAGTTTTTTGTATTTTGTGGTTAAGGATAAGAATAGGCAGCCCGTCTAACTTCCAAAGGACTTCTAAATAGGGATGACAAAATTGATCCGATCCGATGGGTATACACCCTATCCGAACCCAGTCAAACCCGAAAAATAGGGTTTGACCAGATTTGGGTTCGGGTTTGAGTAAAACCCGAAAACTATAGTACGAGTATGGGTAGTGCTATTTTCTATCCGAACCCGATCCGAACCTATGGATATGGGTAATACCCGAACCCATATCTGAATATATATATATATATATATATATTATATATATATATATATATATATATATATATATATATATACATATCCGAATATATATATATACATATACATATACATACATACATATATATATATATATATATATATATATATATATATATATATATATATACCTATACATACATACATATATATACATACATACATACATACATACATACATATATATATATATATATATATATATATATATATATATATATATATATATATATATATATATATATATATATATACACATACATACATACATTTACATACATACATACATATATATATATATACATATACATATACATATACATATATATATATATATATACATATATATATACACACACACACATATATACACACACATATATATGATCTCTCTCTCTTTCTCTCTCTCTCTCTCTATATATATAATTATATGTATGTATGTATATGTATGCATGCATATATGTATGCATGTATGTATGTGTGTGTGTGTGTTAGAAGTGTGTATGTGCGTATGTATGTATGTATGTATGTATATATGTATAATTGATAATTCTATTTTGATTGATAATATGCATAAAATTATTTTACTTTTTTTTTGGGTATAGAATGGACGGTATGGGTTGGGTATGGGCAGATATGAGTTGGGTATGGAAAAATGGGTTACCACGGATATCCCAAACCCGTTAGGTATGGGATGGGTATCTCTTTTTTACCGATTGGGTATCGGGTAGGATTGGGTATAAGATATTAAGTTTGGATTTGGGATGGGTAGTATACTACCCGACTCAAATCCTATCCATTGCCATCCCTACTTTTAAAGGAATTCATAATGCACTGAAACTACCACTCTAGATTTGGAAGTAAAATTATTTGGATTAAAAAGGCTATACAACTTCATTCATGCTTCTTTTTTATTTTTTTGGAAAATTCTTCTATCTGAAGCAAAATTCTTGGACTAAAAAGGCTATATAACTTCATTAATGCTTCTTTTCTATTTTTTTGGAAAATTCTTCTATCTGAATCTAAATATATGAATATCATATCACAAAAAAATAATGCAATCACGATTGCATCGAAAAAAAAAAGGGAAGGATGTAAACAAGAACTTTGTATCAAATAAGACAATCAAGCATTACATATCATTGCAAACATGCAAGATAATATGGATAAAATAATGTAAGCTAATTAAAATATTTAACATATATTTTATTAACAATTCTAAACTAGCAGCAAGGGATTCCCAAAAAAAAAAAAAATGTTCCTATTTCAGTGTACTGTTGACTTACTATTGTTGGAGTAAACTAAGGGAGAATGAATGCTTCTTTTGAAATTTTAATTGCCCCAGACTGTGCGTTAGTAGACCCAAAAGTTGTAACCAACACTAAAATGAATGCTAAAAGAACAAGATCTCATCTTTGTCGGTATAATTAAAGAGAAAGAAGAATGGAAAAGAAGAAAAATTATAATCAACTCTGGAAGAAAAAAAGAAAAAAGAAAAAAAAAAAAAAAACATCACTTTCATCGGAATAAAAGAGAAAAAAAAGGAAAAGTTTGATGTTCAGCATCAAAGGTGCATCTAATAAATTGAACTGAGGATCTTTCAACTTCACAGAGAGGGCAATCTCTCTTGATAGATAGAATACACCATGAAGGTCCTAAACAATTGAACTACCAACAAAAATTAGTAAAAGAAGGCAAAGAGTTAAATTGATTGAGATCAAGAAGTAGGAAAAGAAGAGGTCGGCAATTTCTCAAGGGAAAGAGAGAAGTTAAGGGACACCTTCGGAGGGCTAGGGGACGAATGAGGGGTTATGTGGCACCAATGAGGCAAGCCACTATAGGTCAAGTAAGCAAAGTGATGGTAGGAATAGGAGAGGGAAAGCTCTAGTGAGGGATTAGAGAGGAATGCGAGAGTGGTACTACTTGCTTCTAGTCTAACATACATAGAATGAGAAAGGATATGGAATAAATTCTCTCTTTTTCTTTCTTTTGCTTCTAGAAGTTAGGTTTCTAATTCAAATTTGGTTCGATTTGTACCTGTTGATGAATAGATAGATTATGGATCAAATATCATATTTATTAAAACTATTGATTTGGTTATGGGTTTGAAATTTTCTCAAATATGATCTAAAATGAACTCGATGCAAACCTAATAAATTATTTAGTTTATTATACAATATTAATTTTGTTTATATATTAGCTTTCTAAATTTTTAGTATACTAAACTTTATTTTATAGTTAAAGGGTAGAAAGAATAAAAAGTAATGACCGTTTAGAATAAATTTTGAATATTTATATTTATCTTGAAGTAAAATATATTTTTTAATTTTTATCACTCTTATTGTTAGATGTATATTCTAGAAGTCAATATGGCTGACACATTGTAATAAAGCTAAGACATAATTTTATACTTAATATATTGATTTGATCAATAAAAAGACAAGTTTATTTTCATTCAAGTGTAATATGTCCTTGAATCGTCCATAAAATTAACTTTTCGATACATATTTCAAAGTATTAAAAATTAGAGACATATATTTAATTTCTAAATACTTTTGGTCATAGTATCATCATGAAAACGATGATCGATCCGGATAGATCGATGTACAGATTGCTTCCTTCTGGATAGATAAGTCTCTAGTCTACAGTGTAGAGACACTGAGTGATGAGTGTGGATAGTTATTAGAGAATAACTAGTACTGAGCATGATCATACGAGAGATCATTGAATTTTACTCGATCGTCAGTGATTGTCTCGATGCTGTAGTTGTGTGAATCATCCTTTGATCTGAGATGGTACGACGCTCGCAGTGAGACTACTGGAGTTTGACTGACACATAAATATGATCTCAATAGACTCTTGTAGTAGATGTTGGCGACAGTTGATCTACTATAGGAGTAGGATGCGTATCAAGATGAAATCTATCGATCTTGAAATAAAGAAGTAGTCCTATGGGATTTGAGAGACTAAGTCCGAGAGTCTGTGGCCATAGCAGTGTAATTGATGAAAAAATATTTTCATAAGGATCATAATTGGACTTGAGCTGATCGAATTTATCATATGACTGATGATGAGATTTGATGATTTATCCATGACCTATCATTTAGTTGGGACTCACGATAGAGGGACTGAATCACACTTTAACTACACCTTGAGATTTTTTTCGATTCTACTGAATTACCACTACATACTGTTAGGTATCACTGGTAGATTGTGAGAGCTCACTAGGATTGTTCTGGATCGACAATCCTTGATGAGTTAGATTGAAATTATTCTAACCCATTAAAAGAGTTTCAATGATACTTTGATAGAGATCATTGTATATCTCACTATCAGATAGAATTGAACTTATGGGTCACACAATAAAGGGATTAGACTTGAAAAATAAGTAATTGAGCTTATGAAGATTAATTGGATTTAGAGAAACCCTGTTGGGTTTAAGGTAACCTTGTTAGTATATGGTTGGATCCAATTTTTTCTTTATGTTTGAATTTCTTATTTGCTAAGATTAATTCAAACTAAATTATCTGCTAATAATCTAAATGAATTACATTTATTGGGCTCCAATTGTTGGGTGCCTAAGATTTTTGATCAAATGAATTAAGGGTGCAAGTCCTTAATTTATTTCCTTGATAGTTTTGATGGGATGCCACTTGATTTGATCAAGTTGGGCATGTTCCACCTTTAGAGGGCTTGTAGATCCTTGATGGGGCATCCTTTGGGTGCAAAAAAAGGTGTGATTTTGTGGGTGCAAGCGCTCCAATTATTGTGCCTAATAGATTTCCTAAAGAAAGTTGAATAATTTAAGTTATAAGGAAACCTAATGCAAGTAGGACTTGTATTAAGTACTTATTTGATTTTGAATAGGATTCAAACTTATGCTATTCAAAGGACCTTCCCTAAGGTCCTAAAAACTCAAACCAGCAGCCCCACGCCCTCTCTTCTTCTCTCCCTCTCTTCTCCCTTGGACGTCCAAACACCCCACCCCTTTGGGCATCCCTTCTTCCTCCACGTCCCAAGGCTTTGGGTGTCCCCTTTGTGCTGGTTTCTGATCCACGAAAGAAAAGCAAGAGAAGAAAAGAAGAAGAATATCAAGAAAAAGATCAAAGAGTTAATTGCGATCCAGGCTTCGTTCAGATTCACAGGCTAATTTTTTTTAGAGAAGAAAAATTAATTTTAAGAGGACTGTTCCAGACTGATCCTGAGTGGATATCTGTAGAGGCGGGATACTTGCACGGTTAAGAGAAAGTCTCTTCTCTTTCAGATCCAGATTTAGAAAAAAAAATTATGAAACAGGTATGTGATTCGATCACATGTTAAATTTCAGCATATGTTCAATTTCAGCATATGAAGTAGATTCTTATGGTTTATATTTTATACATGCATAATATAGTTTAAAAAAAAATTTAATCTTCTATTCTGCTGTGATGTTTAGAAAATAAAATTTTGAAACATACATGCATACTCCGACATAAAAATTTCAATAGTGGTATCAGAGCCATGGATTTCATATGCATGAAATTGACATACATATTTTAAAAAAAATTTAAAATTTGATTTTTTCTTGATACATTAGATATATAGATGATAAATATTTTAAATCTAAAATTTATTTTAGATTTTATTTTAGAATATATAGTTGATATGTTAAAGCATGTATACATCTGAATTTTAATCTAGAATGATTTCTAGTTCATGTTCATGTCATATGTAGATGCATGCATAGATCTGAAATTTTATTTGATCTAATTCATGATTCATGTATGACATATATGATTACATGCTTAGGTCACAAAGTTCTTTTCAATCTGATTTATGATTTATATATGAGATATATGATATCATATGTTAATCTGAATTTTGCTTAGATCTAAATTTTACATACATATATGAGATATAAGTTTGTATGTTAAATCTGAAAATTATTTCATAATTTAAAACTTAACTTTCATATAAAGAATTTAGATCTAAAATTTAATTTTAAAATCTGAAATTTATATTTATGCATGAGGATTTTGGTTATGGAAAAATCAAAAGTTAGATCATATAATTGGATTGCATCTAAGGTTTATAATTTGAACATTATGGATCTAATTTGATTAAATAATTGATCAAATTAAGTTAAGTATTGATTAGAGTTAGATCAATTAAGTTAAATGATCATGCAATTATTATTGATCAAATCGATTAAATCCCATATGTAGAATCGATTAACCTAAGGACCTAATTTGGTTCGATAGTTTGAGCCTGATTCGCTTGAGTTAACCTATTTGGATCAATTGATCTATTGGTGTATACGGCAAGTAATGAGATGTGGTTATTTAATTGATTTCATTAGTTGATCTGGCCAATTTATTGGTGTCTAAAGAAAGCAACAGAGCTCCCATCGATCTCTACTTATCTGGCCAATTTGGAAGATTGAGTCTTCAGTTGGATTGCTTGACGTTTTTGATTTAGTCATGTCAATTAGATCGATCATATGATGATTGATTAGATGAGACCTAAACCTAAATCTTTTCAAAAATATTAAGTCTATAGGTCTTTTACCATTGTAGATGTGCAAACATGCTACTGGTGTTGATTGTTCTCAGCGGTTACAGTAGCTCAATTACATCGAAAACATATAACCACTCTATTAGCAAAGAGTTGCTCCTGGGTAAGATGGGGTTGGGTCCAATAACTGTTGGGTGAGAGACCCAATGACGGCTTTACACCTACTTGTGAATGGTGAGTCGGGCTTAACTAAAAGTGTGGTCAATAACTGTTAGGTGAGCCCATATGACTTAGAGACTAAGTCACTGCAATATGCTTAGAGAAGTATTTGGACAAAGAGTTATCTATGCATCAGTGTGCATGTTATCAATAACTGTTAGATGAGGTGCATGGCATCAGTGGGACCGCAGCATCCATTAGGAATCTTTTTGTCACGTTAGGATTTTCGTTTTCCATCCGGAGAGTGGAGGGACCCGAAAAATTAGTAAGAGTCATTATTTGCATCTTAAAGTCCTAGAAGTAAATATAACATTAAAGTACAAAAGTCTAACTTAAATCTCTACTCTCGCAGTTAAATAATGTCAGCTTCAAACCCTCAAGCACGCATCTTTGAAACCAATCATTTGATCGAAACTAATTACAAAGACTGGCTTAAAAATCTCAAGATTATCTTGATCTCAAAAAATTAGGTCATATACTCGATCAGAAATCCATAGTATTACCAAACTGTCCTACTACTGAGTAAAAGGCTGCTTTTGAAAAGTGAACGGATGAAGACAGTCGGGTCAAGTGCTATACGCTGGCATCTATGTCAAATGAGTTGCAAAGCCAGCATGAGCATATGCCTACTGTCAGGGCTATGATAACTCACCTGCAAGAGTTATATGGTGAGCAGAGCCGTACTGCATATTTTGAAGTGTCCAAGAGACTTTTCAATTTGAAGATGCGCGAAGGCAGTCGTTCATGAGCACTGTATGATAGTAATCAAAAATATTGAGGAGGTTAGAAGCTTGGGCTTGATATGCAAAAAAAATTACAAATGGATTTGATCCTTCAATCCCTTACAAGTTTATATAGTCAATTTATTGTAAATTTTATATGAACAAACTTGATTGCACTATATCCGAACTAGTCAACATGTTAGTCATATGAAAAGAACCTTGAAGAGTTCAAGGGGCACTGTTTTGCTGTGGAGCAGACTTCTTTCAAGAGAAATCTATTGGAAAGAAGAAGACTAAATCCACTAAAAAGCAGAAAAAGAGAGCAAGCCAAAGAAAGACGTTCCTAAGAAGGCCGAAGCAAAGGAAAAGTATTTTCACTGTGATGCTGAAGGCCATTGGAGGAGGAACTTTCACTCTATCTGGAGAGCCTAAAGACCAAAAAGGTGATAAACCTTCGGAAGGTATGCTCGTAATTAAATTTAACTTTACAATTTCTTCTACTTCTAGTTGGGTATTAGACTCTGGTTCAGTGCTCATATATGTACCTTAATGCAGGATCTAATAGAAAGTAGGAGATTGAGAAAAGTGACATGATCCTTCAGGTAGGTAATGGAGCAAAAGTTGCTGTAGAAGCCATTGACACTTATCCTCTTCGATTACTATCTAATTTTAGATTAGATTTAAAGTACTGTTATTTTTTTCTGTAGCTAGTTGAATTTGATTTCTATGTCTATACTAGCACGGAAGTTTTAAATTTAATTTTAATAAAATTTTTATTTTATTTATTTATGAAATAAATTAATTTAATAAGGTCTTTTAATTGATAGTCTATATCACTTGTATATTGATGCGAATATAAATTTAAACGAATAAATAATGAGTGCCGTAGGTCAAAAGAGATCCATAGATGAAATTAATCAAAAGTACTTGTGGTATCATAACTAGGTCATATTGGAGAGGACAAGATAAATAAATTAAAAAAAGATAAGATCCTTGGCTCTCTTAACTCAGAGTCGTATCCAGCTTGAAATCTTACCTTCGAGACAAAATGATCAAGTTACCTTTTTAGGACATGAGGAAAGGGCCACTGAGTTACTTACCTGGTACACACGATGTATGTGGGCCATTTGATGTGCAGGCCAAGGATGGTTACAGTATTTCATTATTTTACCGATGATCTGTCTAGGTATGGATATATTATTTGATGAAACACAAGTCTGAAGCTTTTGAAAGATTCAAGAAATTCAGAAATGAAGTAGAAAAATAAACAGGTAAGCCTATTAAGGTTCTTCGATCTGATCAAGAAGTGAATACCTTAGTCAAAAATTTTTGAGATATTTTAAAGATAATGGTATAGTCTCTAATGGACTCCTCTCAGAACACATCAGCTCAATGGGGTATCCAAAAGGAGAACATGACCCTATTAGATATGGTTAGATCCATGATGAGCTTCACTGATCTACCCTTATATCTTTGGGGACATGCCTTATTAACTGTCATTCACTTGTTAAATAGGTTTCATCAAAGTCTGTTGCTATCACACATATGAATATGGTATAATAAGAAGTCGAGTCTAGGTTATCTTAAGACTTGGGATATCTGGTTTATGTCAAGAGGCAGATGGCTGATAAACTAGAGGATAGATCTGTAATAGCTCATTTTATACGGTATCCAAAAGAATTCATGAGATACTATTTTTATTTCTACAAGATCATAATGTGATTGTGAGTTGGAACATCATATTCTAGAAAAATAGTTTATCTAGGATGGTGGCAGTAGGAGTTAGTTGAGCTCGAAGAGAAGGTATCTGAAGAGCAAAGAGCATAAATCCTCAAGAACTCATTATTCATGAGCCAGTAGTTGACGTTCTTCTACCATCTCGTAGATCTAGCAGGATCTCCCGACCTCCTGAAAGGTATATAGGTATGCTTACGGAGGAAGTAAAGAAAATATTCCTTATGGAAGATAGGGATCATGGTGATGATCCTAATACCTTTGATAATTGATGTTTGACATCGATTTCGAGAAATGGTTAGATGTAATGAAGTCAGAAATTGACTCGATGCACTTGAATCAAGTATGGACCATATGGATCCACCTGAGGATATTGTACCCATTGAGTGTAAATGGATCTACAAAAAAAAAAGTGCGATGGTAAGTAGAGGCTTATTGTATATCCAGCATGGATATTAAAGTCCAATAAAAAAAAGGGTCAGTGAGGGCTATGCACGCGCTTGTTGGAAAGAAATAGGACTCCCAATGGGAGTCCCTTCTGTGTGGTCTCCCGATGGAGATCGAAAGCTAGAGAGGACTGGACTCCTTCCCCGTACTCTGTAAGAAGGATGACCCTCCCTTTGGAACCTCCACTACTCCGATCGTCGTTCATCATCGGAGATTGCTCGCGAAAACGTGCATGCCCTTCTCGTGTTTGCCTCAAATTCTTGTCGGAGACCTCACCGGAGTCGGAGGTAAGCCCTAGCCCTTCTTCCTCTCTCCTTCTTGTTCTTTCCATGCTTATGCACACAATCGCCGCTGTCGGGATCGTCAAAAAATTCACAAAACACCATGACCCTGTTCTGCCCTATTTGATCGAGCCTTCACTCATCCTTTTTCCAACCACCAGCGCCGCGCCTGCGGTGTCACACCCACTGGATCATGATCCCCATCTATTAGCCATCATCCCCGAGAGGTCTTGACCATCGGTGACCGACCAATGATCAGAAAAAAAAGAAAAGGGATGGGTCCCCTATTTTCTGTTGATTTTTTAATCTCCATCGAATGAGCCTCGTCGCCGACCACCTTTGGCTGCACCACCACCTTCACATGCTGTTGGACCTCCGATCATGCCATCGTACCTTATTGAAGCATGAGCCATCAAGTCCCCCCCTCCTTGTGTCCCTCTGTTCAGCCAGGAAAAGAAAGAAGAGGAAAGAAAGAAGAAAAGAAGAAGAGAAGGAAAAAAAAAGAAAAAAAAAAAGAAAAAGAAAAAAAGAAAAAAAAAAGAGAAGGAAGAAAGCAAAGAGAGAGAGAGACTTTCTCTCTTCCATCTTCTCTCTTCTTTTCTCTAACTTCTCTCTCCACTTTCTCTCTCTAAATTTTTTTCTCTAGATTATTTCTTCTCCTAAGATTTTTTAAAATTTTGAGAAGAATGATGATGAGTTTGAATGATTCTAATGAAAGCATCATGATCCGTGATCATCGGACAGTGTACTGGCACCCATCTTGATCAGACCAAATACCTTTAGATTTTATCACCCATGATTCTATTGAATTATCTATATGGTAATTTTAGCATGATTTGATTAAATTATCTTGATCTGATCGATCAGATTTATTGAACCATATCGTCTGATTAGTCCAGATTTATCTTCATAGTTTCTCTCTCCTCTAATTTTTTCTCTCTACTTGATTGATGAACTCAATGAAAAATTTTGATCCTATCACTTTAAAAATCTGATTTGATCCGATAGCCAAACTCTAGACCATCTATGTCTTAATTGAATTTTGATTAGATGAAATTAGATGATCGAACCAATCTGGACTATAAGATGTGGGTATCCATTAATTTTATCTTTCTTAATTATTCATATCTTTTCTAATTATTAAAATTGATCCTGTATAGGGTTGTGAAATTGATTATGGGATATCACGATATAATTTATGAATAAAAAATTTTGAAAAAAAAATTTAAAATTATGTGGATTTATTGGAATGCGTATGAGGTAAGTAATATTTTATTTTTTTAGATTTATCGATAAATTATAATATATTTTTTCTGATATGATTTATAAAATGATGCATGAATTAGATGAATGATATTTTGTTATAAAAAATATCATATTTTAAAATATTATGATGAAGTATAATTGAACATATTAATTTCATTATGTATTATATTGATTGATTTTGATACCATATGATTATATATTTTCTTATCAAATTAAAATAAAAAATATAATTTATAAAAAATTTGATATAAGAATAAGATGAATTGACAACCTGACTATGTAAAGAATCCCATCAATGAAAGCATATATGTTGACAATTGATTTATCCTGAGAATTTATATCGCCAGCGAGACTAGCGATAAATCGTCAGTGAGATCAGTGGTTTCAAAAAATTTGCTGTCAGATGATTTGCAGCTCACCGTAAGATGATACACGGTATTATGATCTTATCAAAAAAAATGATCATAGCTCATGGTTAATGAAAAGAACTTAAGAATGAAAGAATTTGGAATTTAAAAAAACTCAAATTTTAAAAAAAAAATAATTTAGCATAAATTTTATTGAATATTTGAAATTGATTTTAAATTGATGAACTTATATGCTTATTTTTTATAAATAATTATTTTTTTAATATTTGATGAAATCTATTTAAAGTAATCATTACTTACTGAGCTGTCTAGCTCATTACCTCCTATTTGACTATTTTTTTATAGATGTTAAGAAATTAAGGTGATACAAGATATGAATGAAAGAGTGATTAGAAGCAAAACCTCCATACTTTTATTTTAGATTGAAAGTCTTATTAAATAAGGCATATTGAATCATTATTGAATTTATTAAGATATTAAAGTTAAAATTTAGATTATTATTTTTTTATTTAAATTATTGACTAATTATTCTGCTGTGATGCATTGATATCGTGATAAGATGTCTTGCATACTTGTGGAAAGAGTTTTCTATAAGTATGCGGTGGTTGCCATGATCTTCGATTCACAATCTCGAATCGAGAACATGACAATTAAAATGGTATCAAAATATTAGTAGATAAATTATGACATATAGAATCAAATATAGGACGAGTGTAAGTGGATAGACACTAGGATCATTGTGGTGTAGATCTATGATGATATAGTGTGAGAAATCTTTATAATTTTTGGTTAAATATTGAGATTATGTATGAAAGAACCACAAGAGATTATGGTATATAGAGTTTAAAATATGATGGATGATCTATGGATCATGATATAATTAGTTAGATTTTGATCGAAAGTAATTACAAAAAGATTGACATAAAAATTTTATTATGTATTATAGTTATTAATTTGATCATTGATTATTCAAGTGAATCGTAAGCTCAAATTCGATTCGAAAATAATGCTATGATATTACTCCTAGTTGAGAACTTGACTATTATTGGCAAGATGTAGATTTGATGATAAAATATTATTTCAGGATGGACTAAAAATTTTTTTTATAATACTTGATTAGAATATTTATCAAAATTAAACTTGGTATGTAGATCATGTATAAAGTGGCATATTAGGATGAACGCATATTTGAAGATATTGCAAAGAAGTCTATTTCTTATTGATGAAATCGATTATAAGATTGTAGGATATTCATTGTGCTGGAATCTTTGATTATCATCCTTGGATCTAAATAATAGATCTTATTTGTGTCTCTTGGAGACTATATGATGTGCATAAAATTTTAATTTAAAGATTTCGTATCTAAGTTGATTAAAAATTTTCTGATATTGTTATTGAGGTAGTTAATGAAAGATCGCTATCTTTAGATTAAGATAAAATATTGATTTATATTTATTCGAGATTATGGGACCCATGTGAATTTGCAATTTAAAATTTTAGATTTAGGAATTGATATGGAGTTTCTTTGCTTTTGTTAATGAGATCCCTGATTAAATCTATTATTAAATAGAGATTTGATTTTTTTTAGATTTGTATGATTGTTATGAAAGGATACTTGATGGATATTAAGGATCTTGATGATAGAAACTTTAGAAAAAAATGATTTGAAATTCTTATATATATATTCTGATTATGTCCAAATTTGGTGAAGTATCAAAGGATTTTTTTATTAACTTCACTTATAGAATTTTGATTTAAAATTATCTAATTAAATTAATATGAGAATTAAGATTTGATTCATATTGATTATAATAGACCTATATGATGATTTTAAATATGATATTGAATCCAAGAGTTAATCAAGATTATTGTACACCAGCAAAAGTAAAAATGAGAATCGAAAGTTAATCTTTGACTTCAATTGAAATTTAAAATTTTAGATTTTTTTCATTGATAGGATAAAAAAATAATTTGATAAATTTATTTTGATGAACCTAAAAAATTTTGATTGTTAGAACAAAGTGCGCAGTGGAAGCATGATGATCTGGATTATTTTGAGTAAGTCAAGAATGTTGACTTTTTGAGTTAAAGAATTATGATAGATGATATGATTTGATACAAAAAATTTATTAATATTAAAAAAATAATTTTTTTATATTTTAAATTATTTTAAATATCTTTAATGTGATTTTTAAAATAGTGCTTCCATCTACTATGCTACGAAAATATTTAGCATCCTAATTCTAGAATGAGTAGACCTTTTATTTCTGATTTTTAGATTTAAAATATTTAGAGATAAATTTTTTTATCCTAAAATTAAATTTTATAATTCTCTATTTATTAGAAAGAATTTGAGATTATTTATCGAATATTAATTTTGATCTTAGATTATTATACTCAAATATTTATCTCCAAAGAGTATAATAAAATTTGAAGTTTGAACTCTTTTGATCATTATTGTTTCTCTGACTGATTAAAAAAGATTGAGGTTATTTATTGATATTGACGATTGTTCTACAAAAGATGAATTAGAGTTATTTATAATTTAATCTTATAACGAATCGATTAATTAAGAGTAGTTAATGTTTAGATAAAGAAAATTGATATACTTACTTAGAATAGAGACATTGATTTTGATTTAAAGTAGAAAAAAAATTTGATTTAGATCAATTTTTGAATTATTGATTTTTCTTATGGAATGACTTAATGATAAAATTGCTTCAAGAATTAGAATATTTAAGAGTTTGAGGACTTGAGTAAGAAAAATTTCGATGACTAAAAATAGTAGTTTTGATTCTAATCAACACTGATGATATTGATCTTTTTCTATAAAATGACTTAATGATGAAGTTGCATTGAGAATTAAAATATCAAAAGTTTAAAGATGAGATTAAAATGGTGAATCTCCAACCTTTGAAAGCATGATTGAGAAAAATATTTTTAAATTTTGACTGATTAGGATGTCATCATATGATTCACATAAGTATTTTTTCTATCTTATGATGGGTTGATTAATTAAGAGCAGTTAATATTTTGAATAAAATAATAATAATAATAAAATTTTTATTCAAAAATTAAGATATTGATTTTTTCTATTTATAAGAGATAGGTTTGATTTTGATCTAGTCACGAGGTGTTGAACCTTATTTTTGTAAGAAATAAGATCATAATTTTGAAATCTTAAAAATTAAAAATTTTGAGATGTTGATTTTGATAATAAGAAAATGAATGGTTCTGATTCAGATCAACACTTGACATATTGATTTTTTCCTTGTGAAATGCTTCAAGAATAGATTTGCATTAAGAATTAGAATATTGAAATATTTGTGGGTAAGATTTTAACCATAAATCCAAGTAAGAATTTTTGAAGACTTAAGTAAAAAAAATTTTGAGGATGAATTTTTTTTTAGGAGAGAAGAATGTAATATCCAGCATGATATTAAAGTCCAATAAAAAAAAGGGATTAGCGTAGGCTGTGCACGTGCTGGTTAGAAAGAAACAGGACTCCCAATGGGAGTCCCTTCCGTGTGGTCTCCTGATGGAGATCAAAAGCCGAGGAGGACTCGACTCCTCCCCCGGCACTCTATAAGAAGGATGACCCTCCCTTGGAACCCCCACTGCTTCGATCATCGTTCATCATCGGAGATTGCTCGTGAAAGTTGTGCATGTCGTTCTTGTATTTGCCTCAAATTCTCGTTGGAGATCTCACCAGAGTTGGAGGTAAGCCCCAGCCCTTCTTCCTCTCTCTCCCTTCCCATTCTTTCCATGCTTGTGCACACGATCACCGACCGTCGAGATCGTTGAAAAATTCACAAAACATCATGACCCTATTCTACCCTGTTCGATCGAGCCTTCACTCTCCTTTTTTTCGGCGACCAGCACCGCCGCCCGTAGTGTCGCACCCTCTGGCTCATGATCCTATCTATTAGCCATTATCCTCGAGAGGCCTCGGATATAATATATTTTTCTGACATGATTTGTGAAATGATATATGAATTGGATGAATGATATTTTATTATGAAAAATATTATATTTTAAATATTATGATGAAGCATGATTGAACATATTGATTTCATTATGTGTTATATTGATTGATTTCGATACCACATGATTATATATTTTTTTATCAAATTAGAATAAGAAATATGATTTATGAAAAATTTTGATATAAAAATAATATTAATTTACAATCTGACTATATAAAGGACCCGCAAATGGGGGCATATACGTTGGTAATTGATTTATCCTGAAATTTATATCGCCAGCGAGACCAGCGATATATCATCAGTGAGACCAACGACAAACCGCCAGCGAGACCAGCGGTTCTGAAAGACTTTGCTGCTAGATGATTCACAGCTCACCGCAAGATGATACACGATGTTGTGACCCTATCATAGAAAAAATATGACCATAGCTTATGGTTGATGAAAAGAACTTAAGAATGAAAGAATTTGGATCTTGAAAGAAACTCAAATTTTTGAAGAAAAAAAAAATAGCATGAACTTTATTGCATATTTGAAATTGATTTCAAATTGATGAACTCTATATTCTTATTTTCTATAAATGATTATTTACTTTAATGCCTGATGAAATCTATTTAAAGTGATCATTGCTTACTGGGCTGTCAAGCTCATTACCTCCTATTTGACTATTTTTTTATAGATGTTGAGGAATTAAGATGATACAAGATATGAATGGAAGAGTGATTAGAAACAGAACTCCATACTTTTATTTTAGATTGAAAGTCTTATTGAATTTGATGTAAGGCCTATTGAATTATTGTTAAATTTATTGAGATGTGAAAGTTAAAATTTAGATTGTTATTTTTTTTAATTTAAATTATTGACTAATTATTCCACTGTGATACATTGATATCGTAATAAGATGCCTTACATGTTTGTGGAAAGAGTTTCCTATGAGCATGCAGCGGTTGCCATGATCTTCGACTCACAATCTCAGGTCGGAGATGTGATACCTATAAAACTAAGCTTGTGGCAAAAGGTTATAGCCAGTGCAAGAGCATTGACTATCAAGAAACCTACTCGTCCGTAGCTATGCTGAAATCCATCCGCACTCTGTTTACTGTTGCAGCTTATTATGATTATAAAATCTGACAAATGGATGTGAAAACTGCTTTCCTGAATAGATATCTTGAGTAAGATATCTATATAGAGTAGCTTTTGAGTTTCACATCTGGTGATGATGATCACAAAGTCTGCAAGCTGCAAAAGTACATATACGGATTAAAGCAAGCTTCTCGGAGTTGGAATAGTCGTTTTGATAAAATGATTAAATCATTTGATTTCATCAAAAATGAAGAGAAACTTTGTGTGTATAAAAGAGTCAGTGGGAGCGCAATAATATTTTCATATTGTACGTGAATGATATTCTCCTCGTTGAAAATGATATTTTCATGTTGACCATGGTCAAAAGATGGTTGTCCAAAAAATTCTCTGTGAAAGACCTAGGAGAAGCATCCTATATTCTTGGAATAAAGGTCTATAGGGATACATCTAAAAGGATGCTAGGCTTGTCACAAAAGCTGTACATAGAGAAAGTGCTGAAGCGGTTCAACATGAAAAACTCTAAAAGAGGATTTTTACTTCTTAGGCATGGTATTAATCTTTCCAAGATGATGTGTCCAACCATATCTGAGGAAGTTCAACGCATTAATAGGATTCCTTATACCTCAGCCATAGGGAGTCTCATGTATGCCATGCTATGTACTTGATCTGATATTATCTTTGCTGTGAGTGTCACGAGTAGGTATTAGTTGAATCCAAGCGAGAAGCACTGGATAGCTATGAAAAATATCCTTAAGTACTTGCAAAGGACTAAGGATTTGTGCTTGGTCTTTGGAGGAGGTTCTGAGTTATAAATTGAGGGGTATACTGATTCAGACTTTCATGTCTGATCTTGATGATAGAAAGTCTACGTCAGGATATGTATTTATTTGCAATGATGGTGCAGTGAGCTGGAAGAGTTTCAAGTAATCCATCATAGCAGATTCGATCACAGAGACTGAATATGTCATTGCTTTCGATGCTGCAAAGAAAGGCTTCTGGTTCAAGAAGTTCATCGTGGAATTTGATGTTATGACATCGGATGCCATACTACTTTACTGCGACAATAATTGAGCCATAACACTTGCTAAGAAGCTGAGATCTCATCAAAAATCAAAGCACATCGAGTGGCGTATCATATCATATGCAACTACCTCGAAAAGAAACATATCGATGTGCAAAGAGTAGACTCCGTAGATAACGTGGCAGATCCGCTGACAAAGTAATTGAGCCAGTCGAAAATGGAAGTCTACCTTGAGAAGATAGGACTTAGATTAGTGGCCAGTTGGTTTTAGTCCAAGTGGAAGATTGTTAGATGTATATCTTAGAAGCCAATATGGCTGACATATTGTAATAAAGGTAGGACATAATTTTATACTTAATATATTGATTTGATCTGTGATAACCCGACCCAATTGGGTCCAAAACCAGCTCACAGAGCCCAAACAAAAAAAAAAACAAAAGAAAACAGAGGAGAAGACTCCCGAAGGGAGTCTTCTTCCTCCTCTCACCGGCTCTCAATCAGAGTCGGAAAGAGCCCCCCTCTGGCTCTATTTAAGGAGGAGAATCCTCCTCTCTCCCTCTCACCGAAGATTCGAGACCCAGTCGACGGCAATCGTCGAAAAACCACCACGGAGCCCCATCCTTGTGCCGTCTATTTTGCTCACTGAAAAAGTCTCACCGGCGTCGAAGGTGAGCCTCCTCCTCTTCCTCTCTTCTCCTCCTTTCTCTCCGTGCCCATGTGCACGATCGCCGGTGACTGGAGTCGTTGGATTTCTTTGAGAAAGGGATTCGGTCCCTTTTGAATGTTTGGGTGCCGGTGGTCACCGCCGGCCACCAGCTTAGTCCTCCTCTTGCCGTTGGGTCGCCCCTCCTCTTGCCGATGGCCGCCCCATGCTGGTTGCACCGCCGGCCAGCCAGCCAACAGGGGATTGTGAGATCCCCTGTTTCGGCCCAAAGAAAGCCCGGGAAGAAGAAAAGAAAGAGAAGAAGAAGAAAAAGAAAAGAAAAAGAAAAGAAAATAATAATAATAATAATAATAATAATAAATATATGTGAGAAAAAATTTCTCTCATCTCTCTCTCTTAAGTCTTTCTCTCTCTAGAATTGGAGTTCCTCTCTCTACATTCTCTCTCCATTTTCTTTCTCTAAATTTTCTTTCTATTTTCTCTCTCTAGACCCTTTTATCTCTTTTTATGAATTTTATCTCTCTAGGGTCATTCTCTCTCTCTGCTTGCATCACAGATCCTAGGATAAACTTGAGATGAAAATATGATGATCTGAGACTGCTCCAAAATTTATGCAGTAGATTGGATCCCGATCCGATCTTTATTCGAAATTAATAACATCGATCATAGTTAATCCATATTAAGTCACCCTGATATAATCTCTGATGATCTCAACCATGATTGCCACTTTTGAAGGATACGAAGATTCTTTCTTCACTTTCTCTCTCTACTTTCTCTCTCATGATCGACTTTCTCTCTCTAAGAAGATCTATGAATCCTGTATCAAGTCATGCCTTCATCTTTTAGAGGCTCATATTGACTCTAATAAGATGATCCAAAGTTGCTTTGATATCCGTGCTGTATGTCAACTTTATTTGGCCATATCAAGTATTTTTCAAATCCATTATTAAAGAACCTTATTGATTGATCTTGACCTTAATTCGATCTGTGTTTTACAATTTTTTGATCAAATCACTTGAATCTGACTCTCAAATCTGAGATCCTGAATTACCCTGGTATCTGGATGGTCCGACACATCCGATCAACAGTCCTCTTTCCTTATGATTTAATCTTATTATGTTTATGGAATAGAATTTGATAATGATTTGATATTTTAAATAGGATTAACTGATTTTTTTAATGAAGTCTGAAGATCTAAGACGAACGAGGTAAGTGGATCTTATGCTCCTTATTTATTTTTAAATGATCATATTTTTATGCAAAGAATTGCTATTGATGAAATCATAATTTTTTATAAAATAAGGATCGGCATATGTGATATGAAAAAACATGTTTTATTATGAGCATTGATTTCATGAATATGTCTTATGAAAATAGCATGATTATGAAGCATGAATTTTATTATTTTTCTATCTATGTATATGTATGCTTTAAGAAAAAGATATAATGATTTCAAAGGCTCTCAGATGGCTATGAATGAATCCCTTCGGGAAGGTCGACATCCGGAGCTAGCATCCACACGAAACATGGTCCTGCCAGCGGGTATAAAGTTGGCACATGAATTAAAAACTCTGTCGATTAAGAAATATAACCCTGTCACAGGTATAATAGTGATCTTAGCACGAATATCTATGAGCAATGTTTTGAAATATGACATGAATGCATGATGAAAATGATTTATGATTCATGATTGTGAAATATATATGATTTATGCATGCATGATGAGTTTATAACTTATTTTATTATATGCTCTATGAAATACTTTATTTTGTATTACCTGTTATTTTCTAAATGTTGCATTATCATGAAAAGCTTATGTTTGATCTGATAAGGAAGTGCAAGTTCTACTTACTGGACTAGCGTAGCTCATATTCTTTTTATTTTTTTTTGTTTGAACAGAGAAATAAGGTTAGGATCGACAAAAGGAATCCAAGCTTGAAGATCGGCATAGCAAGCTTGAAAATTTGACAGCAGAAGTTTAATTTATTTTATAATCATGGATTTATAGTTATTTATGAATGTTGAGATTCGGGTTAGTACTTGCTTTTGGATTTAGATGCTCTGAACCAATATTGGTTCGATTATTTGATGAATAATAGAATTGAATCTTTTTATTTGATGAATTTTTGATGATTATGATGGATTGGCTTCGTGTTATCGTGGGCTCCATCCCGCGGTAGCATGGCCGTGTTATGTCCCGAATTTGGGGCGTGACATGATCAATAAAAAGGCAAGTTTATTTTTCATTCAAGTGTGATGTGTCCTTGAATCGTCTATAGAATTAATTTTTCGATACATATTCTCAAAGTATTGAGAATTAGAGACATGTATTTAATTCCTAAATACTTCCGATCATAGTATCATCACAAGGACGGTGATCGATCTAGATAGACCGACGCACAGATCGCTTTCTTCGAAGTAGATGAGTCTCTGATGTACAGTGTAGAGATACTGAGCGATGAGTGTGGGTAGTTGTTAGAGAACAACTAGTATTGAGCGTGACCATATGAGAAATCACTTAGATTTCTACTCGATCGTCAGTAATTGTCTCGATGCTATAGTTGTATGAATGATCCTTTGATCTGAGATGGTACGACTGTTCGTAGTGAAGCTGTTGGAGTTTGACTGACACATAAACATGATCTCAATGAGTCCTTATAGTGGATGTTGGTGACAGTTGATCCACTATAGGAATAGGATGCGTATCAAGATTGAATCTATCAATTTTAATAGAAAGGAGTCGTCCTATGAGATTTGAGAGGCTAAGTCCGAAAGTCTGTGATCACAACAGTATGATTGATGAAAAAGAGTTTCTATAAGGATCACAATTAGACTTGAGCTGATCGAATTTATTATATGACTGATGATGAGGTTTGACGATTTATCCATAATCTGCTATCTAGTCGGGACTCACGATAGAGGGACTGAATCACACTTTAACTACACCTTGAGATTCTTTTCGGTTCTACTGGGTTGTCACTACAAATTGCTAGGTATTATTGGTAGATTGTGAGAGCTCACTAGGATTGTTCTGGATCGACAATCCTTAATGAGTTAGAGTAGAATTGTTCCGATCTATTGAAAAGAGTTTTAATGATACTTTAATAGAGATCATCGTATATCTCACTACTAGATAGAATTGAACCTATAGGGTTACACAACAAAGGGATTAGACTTGGAATAAGCAATTGAGCTTATGAAGTGTCAATTGGGTTTAGAGAAATCCTTTTGGGTTCAAGGTAACATTGCTAGCACATGGTTGGACCCAATTTTTTTTTATATTTGAATTTCTTGTTTAATAAGATTAATTCAAACTAAATTATCTGCTAATAACATAAATAAATTAGATTCATTGGGCTCCAATTATTGGATGCCTAAGGTTTTGGATCAAATGAATTAAGGGTGAAAGTCCTTAATTTATTTCCTTGATAGTTTTGATGAGGTGCCACTTAATTTGATCAAGTTAGGCATGTCCAACCTTTAGAGGGCTTGTGGATCCTTGATGGGGCATCCTTTGGGAACAAAAAGGGGTGTGATTTTGTGGGTGCAAAGGCTCCAATTGTTGGTGCCTAATAGGTTTCCTAAAAGAAGTTAAATAACTTAAGTTATAAGGAAACCTAATGTAAGTAGGACTTGTATTAAGTGCTTATTTGATTTTGAATAGGATTCAAACCTTATGCTTATTTAAAGGGACCTCTCCTAAGATCCCTAGAAACTAAAACTAGCAACCCCATGCCCATCAAGGAGAGCCCCACACCCTCTCTTCCTCTCTCCTTCTCTTCTCCCTTGGACGTCCAAACGCCCCACCCCTTTGGGCATCCCTTCTTCCTCCACGTCCCAAGGCTTTGGGTGTCCTCTTTTATACTGGTTTTTGGTCCATGATAGCAGCATAATCAAGGAAAGAAAAGCAAGAGAAGAAGAAGATCAAGGAAAGGATCAAAACGTTGATCGCGATTCAGGCTTTGTTCAGATTCGCAGGTTGATTTTTTTTGAAGAAGAAAAATCAATTTTAAGAGGACTATTTCAGGCTGATCTTAAGTGGATACCCGTAGAGGTCGAGCACTTGCACGGCTAAGAGAAAGCCTCTTATCTTTCAGATCCAGATTTGAAGAAATAAATTATGGAATAAGTATGTGATTCGATCACATATTAAATTTCAGCATATGTTCAATTTCAGCATATGAAGTACATCTTTGTGATTTATATTTTGTGTATGCATGATATAAATTAAAAAAAAATTATTCTTCTATTTTGCTGTGATGTTTAGAAAATAAAATTTTGAAACATAAATATATGTCTTGATATAGAAATTCCAACACTCATATAGTTAAGTACCTGGTTGTTATTCTTGATTTAATTTTTACAACAAATTTATAATCTTTTATTTTTTTTAATTTTTTTATTAGATTGATTTCGTCACGTAAATCTAATATGGGTACATCCTATATAAAATAAGAAAATAAAATATCCCGGCTTCTCAAGATATTAAATTTTTTCAAATAAACGGATATAGAGAAAGGCGAGAGATCCGAAATCTGTTATGGCGTGTGGTTCGGGCCTGACTTGACAGTGCCTGACATTTTTGTTCCAAGATGGCTAATCTATTAAAATGTATTTCCCATTGTACCGTTCTTTTTACGCTACTATGGAGATCCACGCACCCTCCCAACGAACAAAAAACCATGTATAAAGCCCCCGTACCTGTAAGATCCGACCCGACTCGTAGCTTTTTGAAAATTTTTCTGTGGTTCGCACGACCATGCTGGTGCACGCAGCACCGGCAATAAATTTTCCTCTTCTGAAGACCTTGGGCTAGGGATGACGTGCAGCCCAAGGTTCTCGCGCCGCTGGTCTCGCCCTCTTGGTCCACGGGCAAATCCAATCTTCTCTCGTTACATGAATCATGTGGAAAAAAAAAAATTTTTTGTACACCGCCGGTGACGGAAAAAATTTAATATAAAATATATTTTTTATAATTAAACTATATAATCATCGTTTTTCGGCATATATTTAATATTATAAATTAATATTTTTATTTAAAAAAATTATATAATAAAAAATATTTTTATAATTTTTGATATTTTATATAATTTTTGTCATATAATTTGTTTGTGAACGTGTAAAGCTTACGGTTAATATATATAATTTTTATAAATATATATAATTTTTCTTGTGATATATTTTTTCTTGTGATATAATTTTTATAAATATTTATAATTTTTATAAATATATATATAATTATATATATTTATAAAAAATTATAAAAAATCAGAAAAAATATGTTCACAAAAATCATATATATTCATAAAAAATTATATATATTTATAAAAATTTATATATATTTATAAAAAATTATATATAAAAAATTAAAAATATTTTATAAAAAATATTATAATTTTAAATAAAAATATTTTATTATATAAAATTTTTAAATAAAAATATCAATCTACGTATACTAATATATGTACGTCGGAAAATGACTATGTGATCCAATAAAGCGGTCGGATTTTGTGCACCTGCGGTGCACAAGAATTACTCGTGGAAAAAATCTCCGGCCCGCAAAGGCCTCTCCTCCCGTATTTCATTATACTGCTTTCCTGCATTTCATTCCCCGTCGTATTCCCCCTCCTTCGCTGGCTCTCTCTAAAAAGGGTATCAGAGGCGGCATGGCGATCTTAGGGGAGGAGGGCGAGGTCCAGCCCTTGGGCTTGTTCCTTTCCATCGGATTGGATCGACGCACGGCGGAGAACGCCCTCGTAAACCCTAAGGTCACCGCCAACCTCACGGCGGTCATCAAAGAGGTCCGTGATCTTTTCCCTGCCTTCTTTCTTTTCTCCTCCTCCTTTTTGGGTTTCAAATGATCTCTCCCTCAGGACTCAACACACCGACGCTGAGTTCTTGAAGAAGTGACTACTCTTCCTAGCATTTCCTCTCTTTTTCTTTGCTCCGAATGATCTTTTCTGGAAGCTTCGGAGCATCGATGCTAATTTCTTGAAAAATTTCGATTCTTCAAACCTACTCTATCAGTAGTTCATGGTTTTCTTCGCGATTCTTGAAGCGGCTGCTTCATTGAATGTGTAATTATTGGATGTTTTGCAGGCTAAAGTTGTAGATGGATGCAGCAAGACTGTTGGGAATCTGTTATATACGGTAATCCTGGTCTTGTGTGTGAAGTAGCACAAACTCCGAGTGATTTCTAATGCTAGTTCTTTCTATTTGAGCAGGTTGCAACGAAATACCCAGCCAATGCACTCGTCCACCGCCCAGTTTTACTGGAATACATTATTTCGTTGAAGGTCATTTTATTACATTTTTCTCAAATTTTTAGATGTTTTCCGCAAAATAATGTTCTTTTCCTCATTCATATCGTGAAGAAAACAATTAAAGAGCTTATTGTGCTGAAACTAGCATGAAGTGGTTTCTGAGGTTTGGATATGTTTTGCAGATAAAGAACCCTGCCCAGCTAGATGCAGCGCTAACATTTCTTTCAAACGTGGGTCCTGAAGCTTTTCAGTCGAAAGATTTTGAAGAAACTTGTGGCGTAGGTATGTTTTTTTTTTTTCTCCTGTGTGTTTTTCATTCTCATGTTAATTATGTATGGTGTCCAAGGACATGAAAGCAGACTAGGTCTAGGAATTTTTGGAACCTGGATGATCTCGTTAAAATCCTCTATGTGGTCATGCAAGCAACTGTTTGTATGTGCTAGATTCTAGACATGACTTGTTGTTGCCGCGTGAATTGCATGTCAAGACTCCTAGGAATTTAGATGAATCTCCTATATTCTTTGGTTTTGCTGTTGATTCCTTCTACTTGATTTTTTTTGTTTTAACTTGTTTTGTGCCTGAGAAATTTGTTTTAACTGGTTTTGCTTTATTGCTTATTTCTTATATGATTGGACATTATTTACAATATTAGTGAAACATAACTGTAAAATCAGAAGCTTAAATACTAATTTCTTAACTTCCTAAATTTATGAGTCGTTTACTGTTTGTCTTAAAACATCGTATGTTTAGAATGTTTTTAAACTGATTGGTGAGGTTATTTTGTGGTAGGATGCTGTTATTTTCACAGTCAAATGACTCTTATTGGTAACATGAATGCCATGACATACAGGTCAAAAAGAGTTTACACATTGGGTATAAATGTTTTAATTTTTGTTCTTTTATGCCCCTTCAAAGATAAGGGGTTGGAGAAACGAGCTTGCATAACCTGCCCTGCCAACTTTTTTCCTTATTTCTTGATCAGTTTTAGTTTGATTAGAAGAAGACTGTAACTTGGGAGCCTTCTATGGAGAGTAGAACCAAAGATTTTTGAGAGAAGGCTTATTGCCTAAAAATTGGAATAATTGGAATGCAGAACTTGATGCTTTTCCCCCTTTATCTCTGACTTTTGATGACATGAACATTTGTTTGCTATGTACTCACCTGACATGCACACTCAATGTATTATTCTCTAGTTGATCTGCATTATGACATCCAAGAATCTTTTCAATGTAATGAAGCTTCTTGAGAATTTTATCCTGGCTAGAAATAGATTGGTGGACACTTTTCCATGCTGTTAAATATCTAATATCATCTCTCATGATATCACTCTTAGCAAACAAATACAATACATAGGCTGTAACTTCTTTAACAATTTTTATTTGATTACTTGGACTTTTCTTTTTCCTTATATTTTATTAAATAACCAGTTATGTTTCCCTGACATGCAGGCGTGGAGGTTTCCATTGAAGAAATTCAGTCAGCAGTTACTGCAGTTCTGAAAGAAAATATGGAAGACATTTTGGAATTGCGCTATCATATAAATGGTCAGTTTTCAAATTTGCTTTGGCAGCTATATTATATTTTGTGCTTCACTTCTTAAAAGCCAGTAAGTAACTCGCACTTAGCAAGTATGAGCACTATCCTCTAATTGCTATAGGAATTAGTCTCATTTTGCTGAAATATTCTTGTTGCCCTGCACTATTTGCCACAGGAATTTTTGAGCATCGTCGAGTGTATTTTCAGTACCAGAATCACGTTACCAGAAAACCTGGCTCTAATCCTGATTGACCTCTGCAATTCATTTTGTCATCACATTTCTAACTAAAGGAATCTATTTTGGTTTTGTAATTGTTTGAAATTATTGAAAGTTTGTGTAAGTAATTGAAGTCCTGATTTCTGATCATAAGTCCCAGTTGAGCCAAACTTTTGTGGCATTTACAGATTGCACCATAAAAAGTTTCATAGACTCATGCCATATGTATGCCATTCTTCCCTGTCATTCTTATCTTCAACAGTTGATTTTCCTTGGTTTTGTTGTAAATCAAGCTTCAATGGATCTGCTGTTTTACTCAATCAAAACCCCTCCAGTCTCTGTTGCAACCCAGTGCTTGACAAAATCAACAACTGATAGTTTAGTGAGTCCTTGTTTGGATGGGTCTTGCTCCCATGCCCCAATAACCTTAGTTCATTTGACAGCTGGAGTACTGCACAGATAGCTAGAATTCTTACTGCTTATTGTTAGGTAGGGTGGTGAGGACGTCTTATTTCTATATCCATCATCTCTTTAGCTTGCTGACTGATTAACAAAATATCATCAAATTGGCACGTCAACACCAGATTCGTCTTTCTTTTTTCTTTTTATATGTTGATAATTGGACTTTTTTTCTGGCTGTCCTGTTCCAGTTCTTTTCTAAAGCTAATGTTCAACTCTTACACTTTTGTTCCAGTTGGGAACCTTTATGGACAAGTTAGAAAGTGGCACCCATGGGCTGATGCTAAAATTGTGAAGGTTTTACAGTTAAATTCATTCCTTTTCAGCAGTATCTTGTTAAATGTAACTGCAACTATGTGTTTTTATTCGTTTTGATCTTTGTGGCAGGAAGTGATTGATGAAAAGCTTCATGGGATTCTTGGTGAGAGGACAGCAGCTGATGATAAAAAGCCTTTGAAAAAGAAGAAGCAAAAACCTGTGAATGTTGAGGTAGGTTATGTGAATAGAATTTAAATAAAAATTAGTTTCTGGGTTCTGATAATTATTTATTGAATGCTTTTATATTGTTAGGATCGAAAGAATGATGTAGTTACTTCTGACCCACCCTCTGAAGAGGACATTAACCCTTTCTCTATATTTCCACAACCAGAGGAAAACTCCAAGGTATACCCAAGATTACCTAGACTTCTTATTCACGTTATATATCTTTTATTTTATGGTACCCTTATTTAGTTTGTAATCTGTTTTCATGAGCTTTTGCTGCTTCAATTTTCTCCGGCAAAATAGGTTTTTGAAGTGGTGACGGTCCTTTTATATGCTAACATTTTTTGCACAAGTTGGCCACAACTCTGCTTGATTTTGACTTATTATACATTTTGCATAGAAGATGCTATTATTTTTTGTTTCTGTTCTTGGATTTTTATTAGTTATCCCTATATTAGATAGCTCTTGTTGACGTCTCTTGTTGATGTCTCAGGTTCACACAGAGATATTCTTTAGCAATGGAGCTATATGGAGAGCTCACAACACGAAGGAGTTGCTAGAGAGGCATCTTAAAGCAACTGGAGGAAAAGTTCTCACTCGCTTCCCACCTGAACCTAATGGATACCTACATATTGGTCATGCTAAGGTAATCATATTTGCATTTATAAGAACATTGTTTGGTGTCCAAATTGTATAGAAGACTGTTCTATTCTAATCTGATAGCATAACACAGGCTATGTTTATTGATTTTGGTCTGGCAAAAGAGAGAGATGGATCATGTTATTTGAGGTAAGCATCATAGAATTTTCTCATATTTTGTGCACCTCATTCTTTAGCTACCTTAATTTCCCTACATATAGCTTTTTGTTAAAGAAATGATCTTTATTGAAAACTTTAAATTGTTGCCCTATATTTAGGCTGGATATCGGTATTCCTGGATACAGGTATTCCTTAACTTTCTATGCCATGGTTTTAAAATGTAGTGCATGAAGCTGCATATGCATATGCAGCCCCTTGACCACACGACATGCCCTATGTGGCTACTTTAAGCGGTTGGGCCATCTGGGCTGAAAAGATGGCTTGTTTAGCACTTTTGGACACATGCGGTAAGATTAACATTGTGCAGCTGCATATGCAGCCTACTTGTTATTCTGTGACTGCATATGTGGCCCTTTTAGCATTGTGCTATCGTACATGTGGCCACTTTTATGTAGGCACGCAGGTTCAAGCTAATAGTTGGGTTATATCTAGGTTCAAGTGGGCCAGGTACGTGTATATTAATAATATAAAATGCTAGTTATGCTATAGTTATTGCTAGAATCAAGAACTTAGGAGCAAGTACTAATTGCTAGATCTTATTTTGAGTAATATGGTTATTTTTTTCAACAAATAATTGCTATTGTCATTGTATATAATGTATTTTTATTATTTTTAAATATTTAAAATAGTAATCACATATGCGCCCACATATGCAGCTGTGCCCTACATGTGACATGCATAGTGTATATGCGCTAGCATATGCAGCCCTCATAATTTATATGCACTATGTGGTCCCTTGGTTGTTCACATATTGCAGCTGCCTTTTAAAACATTGTCAATGTCAATATGTTAATTATGCTATGATCATTGTTAGTAAGAATCACTAACTGCCTAGTAGTAAGCTCTAATTGCTAGATGTTATTGTTATCAAAATGCCTGTTGGTAGTATAATGTATGTTTTCTATTTTTCAATATTTAAATTACTAACCGCATATATGGTCCACATATTGCATATGCGCTATGCGGTCCCTTGTCTAGCTACATATTGCGGCCACCTTTTAAAGAGCAACGTTTTATCTTGATTAGGAAATAGTGAAAGGAAAATTTTTTTCTTAGACATTGATGCTGGTACTTTTATTTGGTTTCCTACCATCACAGGTACATCATGTCTGTTGAGCCCTTATATATGAGGATATTTATATCTGGTAATTTATTGTTACCAGTGTTCTTTCAATTGCATGGGATGTATTGCCCATTGTTACCATCTGTTGCATCACTCAACATGCATCATTTAAATATATCGCCTGTCAATAGGCTAAGCGTAACAAGGACCTCTGAGACATATTGCTTGAAATGCATTTTGATGCCCATTATGAATTTTATTTTTAGCTGATTTACCAACTCACCCTTTATCCATGACTGCATTTCCCTGTATATCTCCATAATACTTTTGGCATTTTGTGTTGCATGCAATTCTCCGACAAAAGAACACTAGATGCCTTTTGAAGTTGACTGGCCAACTAGGTCAGGTCTGTGCGACATAGCAAGATCTAGATTCTTTTAACAGTATATTATAAATATCTGCATTTCTTTTCCTTATTTTCCATCCTTTATAAGGGATCTGGCGATATATTGCTGCTACTTTAATGGCCTTTGTTCAGTTCTGAGATTGTTTTAGTTGATACTCTGCACTTGTTTTTTGTAATGCTAGATTTGATGATACCAACCCCGAAGCTGAGAAAAGAGAATACATTGATCATATCCAGGAAATTGTCCAGTGGATGGGTTGGCAGCCATTCAAGGTTTACCAATATTTCTGATCAAACTGTTTTTATGCTTATTTGGCATTGACTGACATTATTCCAATTTATCAGGTGACATATACCAGTGACTACTTTCAAGATTTATATGAACTTGCTGTTGAGCTGATACGAAGAGGACTAGCTTATGTTGATCATCAGGTTATACATGGCTCTTTAATAATCAATACTGCTAATAAATGAACAGTTAAATAGACTGATGCCAGATTTTCAGAAGTGTTAATTTTTGTTCTGGGTTGTCTTTCTTTATCAGAGCCCTGAAGAAATCAAGGAGTATCGTGAGAAAAAGATGAACAGTCCATGGAGGGATAGACCGATTGAAGAATCATTAAAGTTGTTTGATGATATGAAGCGGGGCTTGATTGATGAGGGCAAGGCAACACTTAGGATGAAGCAAGATATGCAGGGTGATAATAAAAATATGAATGATTTGGTAGCATATCGTATTAAGGTAAGTCATCACCTGTTAAAATTTTTGGCTTATTTAGATGATTTTAACTTATCTTGATTGGTTCCTTGACATGCTATACAGTTCACACCCCACCCACATGCGGGTGACAAATGGTGTATATATCCGAGTTATGATTATGCTCACTGCATTGTGGATTCTCTTGAAAACATCACGCATTCAGTAAGTTTCTTTTTGGAAATCCCCTTGCAATCCTAGTTTAGACATTTTTGGCAATGTGCTTACAACATACAATTTTCATATATATAATTTGTGGGCGGTATACTTTCATGTAACTTGACCATCTCAATCGTGGATATATCGGATAAATTATTTGGTGGCCATCTACATTCACACTGGACCCTCTTTGGGGTGTAGCTAACAAGATACCTTATCTATTTTAGTGCACATTTCTTTTTGATGCAGTGTTACAAGTACACGATACCACAAACAATTACTAATGTTGCTGGTAAAGCTGGCCTTCTGTCGGCCGGCCAGCATGGTTCGGTGTGCCCCCTACTGCATTGTACCAGACCCAAACTGACACAACAAAGGAAGTGGAGGAGAGTGAGAAGCAGAGACGACCGTGGTGTGTAGGATAGGGCGAACGGGAGAGAGAAAAAGAGGGAGGGGGGAGGGAGGGAGGTAAGGAGAGGGACCGAGGGAGAGGTGGCCGTGGCCATGCACCAGCGCCATGGCCATGATTGGCTCTCCCTCTCCTGCCCTCTCCCCCCTCCCTCCCCCCTTTCTCTCTTCTCTCTCCAGTACCACGGCCGGCTCCCCATTTGCTTCCCTCTCCCTCCCTTCCTCCCTCCCCCCTCTCTCTTTTTGCTCTCGGTTCACCTTACCCCATGCACCATGGTCGTCCGCGGCCCTCCGACGGCCTCCGACAACCTCCCCAGCTTTTCCCTCTCCTTCCCTCCCTCTCTCTCTCTCTCTTCTCCTCTCTTTCCTTTGGTGTTCTAGTTTCCATACTGGAACCGTACCGATAAGCCATTGGTATGGTTCGGTACACCCTAAACCGCTTGGTTCGGGTTGGTCCAGCGAACCTTACTCTTGTCGGTGCAATTACACCATAACTTATGCAGTTGATGGACTTTGCAATTGCTCCAAATGCAAGCTATTTAGATATAATCTCATATAGGAAAATCGAGCTTCATAATCTTAAATTCAGCATTATAAGTAGAAGGGCATATTCTTTTATCTTCATATGATCTGAACTTCTGAATTGGAAAACAATGATCCATATCTTATAAGCTGCCTCGCAGTATTGTCTGCATGAACATTTTTGTGCACAATCTGATTTTTATGCTCAGGTGCTTGAGTGGCTAGCTATGATTGTCTCCACTTGTTGCTTCCTAGATTATTACTTGTTCTTTAATTCACCCAAGAAACTCCATTGTATAAAGTGTCTTTGGAATTTATAGCCTGCAAGTTTCCTCTTATTGCCTTACTCTAGTGCTGGATCTATTTAATATTTCATGTTTACTACAATGGGGAATCTTAGATCCACAAGCAACAACTTTATTTATCACAGGTGTGTCAGGAGTTGTTAGCTGAATCATGCTTCTAATTTGCTTTGGAAATTTTCTTATATGATGCGTTGCTCATACAGAATCATTATGCTCACTCTACTGACTTCTTTTATGTAGTCTCTAGTTTCAGTTAGTATCTATAAATTTTTATATATTTTGAGCATTTTTGATTTTCTTTAGTTGTTGCATCTGTTGTGCTTGACCTATAAATTTTTTCTTACTTTCATATGCACTTTTCCTTTCCACTGTGATAAATATCATGTGCCTATGTAATTGTTTCCTTTTAACAAGCTTGATATTTTAATGTATGATACTTTGAATTATCTTTGAAATGGTAGTAATATTGGTTGTTTTCTGTAAATTTAACTGTGGATTGTTCTTAGGTTAGTTCTGTGGGTATACAAAATTATTCATCCATGTATTTGCCATGTGTCATGACTAAAGCTTTTGTTCTTATATTGTGAAGCTATGCCACTAGAATTTGAAATTCGTCGTCCTTCATACTACTGGTTACTGGTAGCATTGGGCCTTTACCAACCATATGTTTGGGAATACTCACGGTTAAATATTTCAAACACAGTTATGTCTAAGCGCAAGGTTAGTAACACAATGTCCTTTTTAATAAAGATACTCGTAACATATTCTATTTTTATGTTTTGTTTGATTTGTCCCCTTCCGGCAGTTGAACCGGCTCGTTACTGAGAAGTGGGTGGATGGCTGGGATGATCCACGTCTAATGACTCTAGCTGGGTTGAGACGTCGAGGAGTGTCTTCAACTTCAATTAATGCTTTCATTCGAGGAATTGGAATTACAAGAAGGTTGGAAATTGTTTATGTATATTCCTTTTATCTTTTCTCATAGATATGTTTTTTGATTGCGACGTTGTCATTGAACTGCCCAATGACACTTAAGCAGAGCATCATGACTTTGCACTTTTTAATAAATCATTACTGACTCCTCCCTCCTAGGAAGATAATGATGATATCATCATGCAGAAAACTAGTCCATTTGTTAGTTATATTGTTACATTATCCATATTTGTTTTTTTTATATGTTATATTTTACCATAGTTTGATGCCTTTTTAATCAATATTGTGTCTACCACTTGATCTATGTATGCTTGAGAACTAATAACTTGGCCTTCATAATCTAATAGTTTTTTAGAGCTCTGACTGTTCTAGTTATGAAGTTCTGCATTTCTACTAGGCACACACACTGTTTTTATGTTTTCATTAGTAGTAAAATACACATGCCATGCATGTGACAGACCTTCTCTATGCTTACCTTGTGAATGGTACATGCAATGCTTATTAAAGTTCTTGTTTGTAATATCTTTATTAAATTTCTATTTTTGCAAGGAAAACAGCATATCTTTCATATGGATTTAGAGATTTTGACATCTCCCTCCTCAAATATATTGAAATATATAGATGATTATAGCCTCTTGCTTGGTTACACTTGTACAGTTGTATGAGTTTTTAAGGAGGAAAGATGACTCATGTGGGAAATGCAACAAGAGAGGTTCTCTTTTTTCTGATGGAAGAATGGTCGTCTTTGCAACTAACTGAAATATTTAAGGATGTTTATTGCTTCTAAGAAAGAGATGTAGGTTAGCTAGGAGATGTGGCAGAGAGGGAGAAATAGAGAGACACCACCAATCTCTCTAACCGAAATATTTAAAAACTTAATTAATTAGTATTTTAAGAGCGAACAGGCTGATGTAGTGGGTGTGAGAAAAAGGTCGATGAGGCACGCATTTGATCAAAGAAAGAGTAATCGAGTTGACTCAAGAGGATATTTTAGTCATTTAAATCAGGACAATCAAACACTCGAAGACGACCAAAGATTCCAATTTCCAACTATTTGCTTTCAGTAGTATATGGATGGACCTGGTAGAGTCCAGCATATGTTATGCATATGCATGTCTGTGGGATGTGGATGGCCGTGATTTCTATCTCAAAAATAAGATATTTATAATGTTATTTCTAACTATGGATGATTAGTTCTGATTAAGAAAAGCTTTAAAAAAGTTATAGATCTATGAGATTCTAATTAAGGAAGAGAAGTTGGAAATTTTTATTCCAATAAAATTCTAAACTTGAGCAAGAGACTAGGTGTAGAAGTAAACTAAGAAAATAGTACACTATGTGCACGTAGAAAAACTAAATGTGTATATATAAATATGTATATATATATATGTATATATATATGTATGTATGTATGTATAATTTTTTCAGTAGACTGTGGAATGAGGACATGCAGGAAAGAGTGGAAAATAATCAAAGAATTGTATTAAAAAATTATGGGGCATGCATCTTAAGGTTTTCATGCTTGCCTCAAGGCCTTTCCCATAATGCATTAGTATGAATAGATAAGGGTATTATAGACACCTGTGCTGCATGGCAGGCCTTTTCATTTGAAAATTATAGTCAAGAACATTTGAGTTATGGCCACCATGATGCAGACAGTTGAATTGAGAATGAGATCATTTGAGCCACTAAGGAATGACAAAAGCAACAGAAGACCTTTTTCAGGAGGATGTGGAAAGGGCAGAGGAAACTGCACATGGCTATCATTATAGAGATTGAGTTGAAGGAAGCAAGTTTGAAAAACTTGGTTTTGGTTATAGTTGGACATGTGGAGTTTCAGTTTTAACAGTCTCAAGTCTCAACAGTTTCTATAGTTCCTCTTCTAGTTTTGGAGTTTTTGTCAGAAGTTTAGGAAAAAATAAAATAAAATAGAAAATAGATTAAGTAAGAGAAACTAAAATAGGTTATAGGTTCTTCGCTAGTTTTCCCCGTCGCGCTGTCACGTACAAAGATCACCAAAGTGCCACCTGCTGCCCATGTTTCGCCTCCCATGTATGTAACCTCTATTGTTTCAAAAAGTGAATAACCACTAATAGAGTAAATTTCAAATGCCCAATTGAAACATGAGATGTGCAAGATCTCGGAAGAAGATTGCAAAATGATCGTTTTAAATGATGCAGGTTGGTAATAGTACATGTAGATATTATCTAGTTTTAACAGTTTTAGGCTGCAGTTAATTTTGAATGTCAGTGAAGATGATAAAGTATACGGCTGTATTGTTTTGTGAACACATATTTTATGTAATAACTGAACTGCATTTGTTGAAAAGTTTCTTATTTGTAATTGAACTGCAACTTTTGAGAAGTTAATTATTTATTAACTGTGAAGCTTTCAGTGCCTAGTGAATCAGTCTTTTTCTTTATTTTTTAAGAGATCTTTCAAACATCTTGAATCTGTTTATTTATTTCTGTATACATAGGTTAAGTGTTTGTTTAGCTAATGCATGTAGTTATGTAAAAAATATATTAGTGTTATGTAAGAAACAAGCTTTTATTGTTTTGAATAATGGTGTCTAGTGTTGTCAAGCAAGCCAGCTATTTAGGAGCAGCTTGTGTTTGTCTCTAAATTTGGCCTGTATTTGGCTTGCTTGAACAATAAACAAGTAAAGCTAGAGCTAGATTTGGCTTGCTTGTGCTTAGCTCTGTTAAGAGGAAAATACAAATAAATATATAATCCTTATGTACTAATAAGAATGTATATGAAAAAATTGATTATCTTAAGCTCTCACTATATCTCTTAAACTAATTGTCCATGAACAACTTGAGTTTGGCTAATATTTAAATGAGCTGGCTTGAGCCTGGCACGAATACAAAATTAGCAGCCTCAAGTATTGCCTTGTATTTAGATATTCATGTTAATCTTTTTATAAATCATTGCAATAAGGGCCTCTCCATAGGCCAGCTTCAGGCTGAACTTTTTAGGAAAAAATTGTATGTATAAAAAATGATTTTCAATTGTGACCTATTGAAGCTGATGAAAACCAACTGGTTTCAGCTGAAATGGACCGAAACTGTCCGATACCTGAAAAAGGTGGTGGTTTGATAAACATGCTGACTCCTATATTGACCTCCCATTAGAACTGTGCATGCTTCAAACATGTCCGGCTATCTGGACTATGAAGCTTATCTTAACCTGCCTATTTAAGTTGTTTGGGAGGATGTGAAATGTTAAGAGGAAACTGCATATGGTTATCATGAGAAGTATCAGTTTGAAGGAAGGCATTTTAGTGTATATCAGGTGAACCTGCCCATCTGTCATGTGAACGTAAATTGAAATACAATTAACTACCTGAAATATCTTTGCTTGTCTTTAGTGCTGACAAGTGTTGAGGCTTGCGGAATTTTCATCATGAGAGATTGGTTGGAGCAAATATAATTGTTGAATCTCGCAGTATCAGCCAAATTTGTTTTGTGGATGCTTGGCCTGGCACAATTGGAGTTTCTTCTGCTGAATTTTGAAAGATATTCTGCTGCTGCCTTCTGGTTCTGGCTCCAAACTGTCTTTTGGGCTGAGGTTATTGCAGCATGTTATTCACTCTCTTTATGGATTTCTCAGCAAAAGATTTGTGTCGAGGCTTCACTATGCATTCCATATCACATCAAGATTCTATTCAGCTGTCTAATTGTTTTTGTTCAAGTATACTTAGCATGTTTTATGATGGTTTCGATGCAAATCAACTCCTGAATTATTTTCTTTTTTTTTTTTTTCTCGTCTTATCATGAAAAAACATAGGGTCGGGGTATGATACTAATTAAGGGATATTATTGATACACCAATATCATTGTTCGACACTATAAATGGTTTGTGAACTCCGAGAATGGGGATTCTGTTGACAAGTTTTTGTTACTGCAGTTATTCACTAAATCTTTTCATACAGTGATAATAGTATGATACGCTTTGATCGTCTTGAGTATCACATAAGAGAAGAGCTCAATAAAACTGCACCTCGAACTATGGTGGTGTTGCATCCTCTTAAGGTATTGAATTGACTTTCAAATGATACTTTTCTGTTTTATCATTTAATATTTGAAGTTTTTCATTTACTGAATTTGTTCTTCTAGGTTGTCATCACAAATCTTGATAGTGGATCAACAATATATCTTGATGCAAAGATCTGGCCTGATGCTCCTTCAGATGATGTTTCTTCTTTTTACAAGGTACTTAACAAATGAGTCCAGAATCTTTACTGTTGTTTTCACTCACATCCAAGTGCCTATATGAATGCACACTTAAATAGGGGGAGGTTGGTTTAGTTGTTTTTAATTAGAAATGTTTGACGTGTCCATTCTTCTCATCTATTATTCCTCAATGAACTTACTAGTTCTTTCATAATATGCTTTCCATTATCTAATTTTGTGAAACTTTAAGGAGGCATATATAACTTGAGTTCTAGATGCAATACTGGAGAGTGGTTTGCTATACCGATTGATATCAGTACGTACCAACCGTACTATACTATAATGGTACATGGTACAGAAAGCATAAGTGCCAGTAATGCTGAACTGGCCCCGTTATCAGGCATATCAACACAGTAATAGGATGGTATTTGTACGGGCTGAGATGATGAACTTTGCTCCAGACTTTCACGTGTTAGATAGTAAGAATTGTTATGCTTGCATGCTTCTCTAGATTGTTTGGAGGTAATATTGGAAAGTGTTTGTTTAAATAAATAATTGCATACTTCAGTAAATAACTTTTCTTTCTCAAATTTTCTTGTACATCCTTTACTGAAACACCAAGATAACTGCTGGTCTTGAGACCATAGTTTTCTAGTGTCAATTTTGTTAAGATGCTGAACTTGAAAGGCGAAGGCTGACTTTGGGCAATAGCTTCATGTAGTTGTTATTTATTTTATTCAATTTATCAGTTACTAAAATATAGTATTATTCAGTATCTTTGAAAAATTTAGAAGCCCAATATTATAAGCGGGCTGCCCATGTAGATTTGACGAATGCTAAGCCATCTGCATTTAACAGATTGTCATTGATTATGAATTCAGCAATGCTTGTATGACACAAACAAGTGATTGGATACTGCTTGGATTTGCTTAAAAATAAGCACTTTCCTAGATTTGTAGCAACATTCTGGATCATGTTCACCTTTTTATATCATAGCTGGACATAAATGAAACTGGAATATGTTGCATATAATAATAATTCAAGGAGACCTTGCATAGCTAAATGTTGCCTAGATTCTTCCAAAATTTTAGATATACTAGAGTATCAGTTTCTTCTTCCATTTAATTCCTGAAACTGTTTGACCTATGTAATCTTCTTTCTTCCATTTCATTTCATGAGGCCATCCTGGAGTGAGATTTTTTATATTCTTGAATGGGCTCTGACCCATGAAACTGACTACTATCCCAGGCTGTTTCATTGTGGAACTCTTGCTGTCTTTGGTTGCATAGTTTCCATATGTCAAATAAATTTAGGCTTTCTTGTGGGTTTGGTTCTTTGGCAACTGATTTAGGAAATTATGTTTTTTCCCTGGAAAACTGGCTTTCCAGTTGTTTTGTCAGCAATAGATTATGAGAATATGGAAATTAGTTTTCACATGGACAGAAAAGTTGCAAATTCCAAATTTTGCCCTTTTGCACCTGGATGCATGAGTAAAAACAAAGTGAAAAGTGCAAGAAATTTTTTTTTTCCTTATTTTGTTTTGAGCCAAGAAATTTTCCAGCCAAAAAAACAGCTACGGAACAATAATTTTCCTTTCTGGAGAAGATTTTGACTTAGATTTTAATTCATACTAGTTTTGCACTTTCATTATGATAACTGCTGGAAAGCTCTTGTATCATGATAAAATACATAGATTTCAGTAGTCATTTTTGTTGTTTAAAGTTATTGATGTTTGCTACATGATTCTAATGAAAATCGTAAATTTCTTGCCATAGGTTCCTTTCACAAAAGTTGTATATATTGAATGCTCAGATTTTCGCCTCAAGGATTCGAAAGATTATTATGGGCTTGCCCCTGGTAAATCTGTTCTCCTCAGGCAAGTAATGCATGGAATGATAAAGTTAATCCTTTGCGGTTAAAATAACTGCACATATAAGAAATGTTCTTCTTCTCCCCCCCCCCCCCCAATTAACAGATATGCCTTCCCTATTAAATGTACGGAAGTTATATATGGGGATAATGCAGATAATATTGTCGAGATCCGAGCTGAGTATGATCCTTCAAAGAAAACAAAACCAAAGGTATCTATTCTGCTCTTTGATGGTTGTAAGAAAATCACACAACAAGCTGCAATTCCAGAATAGATAATCTATTAAACTCTTTGGTAACTGATGCAGGGTGTTCTTCATTGGGTTGCTCAACCTTCTTCTGGGGTTGACCCTCTCAAGGTTGAAGTCAGATTATTTGAGAAATTATTTCTTTCAGAGGTGGGTATTGCTGCTTTCTAATGGTCTGTCTTCTTCTGATCTTGCCAAATAATTGTGTGATAAGTTGGTCTTTCTTTCATCAGAATCCTTCTGAGCTGGAGGATTGGCTATCTGATTTGAGTCCCCATTCTAAGGAGGTGATACCAGAAGCATATGCAATACCTTCACTTGCTAGCGCTGTAGTGGGTGACAAGTTTCAGTTTGAAAGGCTCGGTAACATCTGGTTCCTGTTTCCAGTTTGCTTTAGACCCAAATTGTTCTATGTAAATGCAAGATTTGTTCTGCATAATTTGCATATTTTTGTAGTTTGCAGACTGCAGTTCTTTGTGATGAACTGAACATTAGTTAATTATTTGCACTCTTTGGGACTTTGCTTTTGAGTTTCAATTCCTTTGTGTTTCAGGCTATTTTGCTGTGGATCCAGATACCACTCCAGGAAAGCTGGTCTTCAACAGAACTGTTACCCTTCGTGATTCCTATTCAACAAAAGGTGGAAACAAATAGGTTCATGTATGCCACCGGAGCTGTTCTTTTTCTAGCTACGCTTGTAACATGACAAGAACAAGGCTCTGCTGAAAGCATCATGGTAACTCAGTTGCTCAAAACTATAGATTCAAGATGTAAGATTTTGCCTCTCTTTTCTTTCTTTCCTCTCTATCATATTTCTGATATTTCAATTTGCCACCTGTACTTATATTTTTTGGAAATGATCCACAATCTGTTGTTGTCTAGGGAAAACATAACTCAGGCTGTCATTAACAATAACCTTTCTCGCTTTTTAGGCTAGCTTTTTCTGTCTGACTTAGCTATTTAGATTGTGGTCTAATGTGGAGTTCTTGTGGAATGCTGGTTCATGCTGATATAAACACAATGGTGAGAGATTTTTTTTTTTTTTGGTTATACATCCATACCAGGATATTTAAATTTTGTGAGCAATCAAATTTGACATGTTTTATGCACAGTAAAAACCGTCTTTAGGTTATTTACTAGTTTGACTCTTGTCAGACCCCAAAGTTTACTCTGTTTGGCATTGCTTCGAAGGGCTAAAAGGCTTTTCTTGGAGGGTAAGAAGTTTTTTTTTTTTTTTTGAACGAATTTGAGTTGTTTGGTAAAAACTTTGAAAAGAGTTTTTTTGTGGCTCATCCAAAAGTTGGAAAGAAAAGGGGTCTACTTGGTAAAGTTCTAATTTAGAGCTTTTGAGCAAAAGCTCTACCAGAGAGATGGAAGAGATCCGAAGTTGAGTCTGAGCAATTTTTTTTTAAAAAAATAATTTAAAATAATTGTCTTAATTATGTAAGTTGATGATTTTTCATGCTTATAATATGGATGCTAAAAAATGTTGGTGAACATTTATATTATTATTATAATTGTGGTTGTATGAATAATTTTATTGTCATTTTGAGTTTTGAGTAAACAAAGTTAAGCATTTATGTCACATTGTCACTATTAGAATTAAGAACTACCGTGGTTGCCACTGTGATGTATTTGTTAGTTGGTAATCACATATAAAAAATTATTATGTTATTTATTATATCATTAAAAAATAAAAAAATGAATTAATAACATTATATAATAATGGTTTGTATTGCAATATAACAATATTATAATAATATAATATCATTATATTATCATTATTTTTATATTGTAATGACTATAATATAATAGTATAATTTGATTATATTATAATAGTACTATAATTAGTACAGTTAAAATGTTATATAATATAGTAATATTCTAAAAATCTAAAAATATTGTTATATTATAAAATAAGAATTTGCAAACAATTAGACAATTGAAAGTACTATAAAATGTTCTTTATCATCGTTTTCCGATATTAAAATACTTTATTATTTTGGTTATCAAATAGATATTAAATTTTTACAACATTTCTAGTCCACAAAAAAAAGTTCTATAGCACTTTAAAAATGTAGTTATGAAATAGAAAATAGTTTTTATAAAAATTCTATTAGTGAAAGCTCTATAACAAGAAAAGCTCTATAGACAAAAGCTTTACTATTTATTAATTAGATTTTATTGGATATGTCACAATGTAATGGTATTACTGTCTATAATCAAAGATTTTGTTGTATAAAGGTTCCAAATGAAGACATGGCTTGCTGGTTTTTCTTAGAAAGCTATAAATTTGTTGAGTAGATCTTTGCTATTATTGACAATATGGACATATATCTAATCTTTTTATATTTATATATCTATTTCAAGAACCGATATCAAGAATCATCTATATTTTGTCATTGAGTGTTGAGCATTACTTAACTGTTTTGTAAAAACTTCAGGAAATCCACAAAATGCATATGAGACGTATGTTAGGAAAGTTTTGTATAACGTCAGATCATGGTCTCCTAGTTGATCCACGGTAGCCTAGTGGTTGAGCATAAAGTCTTCAGCTATATTAACAGAATGCAATATCCATATCCATCATTGTCTATCTAAAAAAAGACTCGAGTAATATGCAACTTTCGTAATGCATTGCAAATAAATTTTTATTTTATTTTTTGTTATCTTTTGTTCACAGCTAATGTATGGTAAAGATATTAGCAATTCACCATTGTTAAAACTTCAGATTTTATTGAATAATATTTACCTTTCTTGAGCAAATTTTTGGCTACACCTCTCGATGTTTGTATTATTTTCTAACAAACAAAAAAGCAAAAAAAAAGAGAATAATATTTACCTTTTTTGAGCAAATTTTTGGCTGCACCTCTCGATGTTTGTACTATTTTCTAACAAACAAGAAAGCAAAAAAAAGAAAAAAAAGAAAAGAGCGATGGAAAAACAACAGCGACAGCAGTAAGACGAGCTACAGGACAGGATACCTCCACGACGGCTCCTATGAATGCACTTTGCACAGCTTTGAAGATGCAGTGTCCACTTTTTGATCTGTGGAAAGGTTGGAGGGATTTGAAAGTCGTGCATAGTGCGATCCACAGAATTGAAGCAGATAGAGAGTATTGAAACAGCCAAGAGGTTCCTCTGGAGGGTTCCCATAGCTCCCTTTCCCTGTGGTGCTGAGAAGGGTGAGGAGAATTAAACAGAGTATTGTTCCAGTGACATACTCGTGGTCAAAAAAACACCTGCTAGCATATTCGGTCGGGCACACTAGCTTGTGTTCTTAAATGGATTAACCGAGTTTCAATTAACCATTGGGAAAAGAAAGTTTGATGAGAGAGAAGATTTATAATCTTCTCGAGATAATATTTTATTAAAGAGGGAAGCTCTCGATTTTTCACGGCCCCACCTGCTGGGTATCATGTAGGAGCAAAGACCATTTTCACTCAACCGAACTATTGAAGATCAACAGCATTCTCTTTCGAGTTTCAGTCCAAGCAATACAAGAAGATTCTGTTATCTGTTCCTTTGGGTTATCCCAATCTTTTCTTTTGCTATAAAGAAAGCGAAAAAAAAGAGAGTAAAAAGATGATATGCATTAATAAAGAATACTGTAGTTTTGATAGCGAGAACAAAAGAAGCAATTAATGGATTAATTACCATATACCATAGTCACAGGTTCAACATTAGCGAACACTTCAACTAAATGTAATATATCAGATTTCATGAAAAAATCTAAAATATTCATCCAAAATTTGGAAAGAACTAGCTTAGAACTCCATGCGATGCACGGTATATATTTATTTCTTCAAATGATATTTTTATAAATTAAAAATTTAATATAATATAAAAACATCATAGATAATATCAAATATTTTAAATTAAAATATAAATTTAAAATATTTAAATAATATAATAATAATAAGTAACATAATTATTTTTATCTTTTACTGACTGAGAAATCATTTCTTGAATAATATTTTCAGCATCAATTATTCCAAAATCTTTATTATTAAGCAGAATATGACCATCTATTTGCATCCCACATATATCTCTTTTCTTCATAGTCTATCAATAAAAATAATATATATTTTATTATTATATAATTTTTTATTTTATTAAATTTTCAGTCATCATTAAAGACTTACTCCAGAGAAAAGGTAAAGATAAATTTTCTGATAGTTGAATTGTTAATAACTTCTTAGTCCCCATAGCTCAAATTTCATTCAGAACGACTAAGAGACAATGATGATCTATACATATCTGAGATTAGTAGTTTGTGTCTATTTTGTATGCATTTAAGAATGGATAGTTAAGTAATAGTAAGAGGTAGGCAGTAGTCATATTGTATCTATATTTATATGCATGATTGTAGTAGTTGACCCATGGAGATAATCCTAATTAATTTTTTTTTGCTCTTGGGTTCAAAGCCAAAAATGTGGAGATTCAGTAGAAAAGGACCTTTATATAATAAATACTTTGTCAGGATTTAATTGCAAAACACCCCTAAACTAAATTAACTCAACGTGGTCTGGTTTAGTCAATTGTCAAAAGGGCTTAATTGAATAAAGCCTTTGTCAAGGGCCTAAATGCAAGATTCCCTATTTAAATAAATAGATCTATGTCGGATTTCAGATCGGGTTGGAATCCAAAATCTGAATCCATTAGGCCCATCTCCTTCCTTCCTTTTCTTCCTTCCTCGATCGCTGATAGAGAGGAGATCACGCTTTCTCCGCCGATATTATCTACTTTCCCAAGTCTCCCACCATAACTCAAAAAAAGAAAAGAAAAAAAAAATCCCCTGGCACCAGCCACACACGCTTCTCTCTCTCTCTCACAAAAAAAACACAACACAAAAAAACACACGCTTCTCTCTCTCTCACTCGAATCGATCCACGATATCTAATTCAACGATTCCATTTGCTCCGCCGTCAAAATAAAACAAAAGCGTCCCACCCCTAGCCCGTGCGGACTCGATTCGTCTCTGCCTAATAGTTGTCGACTTGAAACTCAAATTAAAATGAAAAAGAAATAAAAGGCCAGGGGTGGAGCGGAGAGAGGGGAGACAAAGAGAGAGAGAGCAAGAGGGATGGAGAGAGGAAAAGCAGGAAAACAAATGAAAGTGCATCGCGAACTTGTTGCGATGGTTTTTTTCTCCTGAGGGCTCACTAGATAGAGGAGGGAGGGGAGAAGAAACTTAGAAGGAAAAATTATAAATTTCTCCAACTCCTAGGGTGAGGCTCAAGGTTTTTTCGCTAGTCCCCTTCTTGCTGAATCTAGCGTTAGGTCTTTTCTTTCTCTTCTTCCGCATGGCATCATTTTTTTTTTTTAGCCTTCTACCTTGACGTCCCCTGAGTCCTGTCGTCTTGACCATCCGTGACCCCTCCACGACTCGTGCATAGCTTCTCCATCCCATAAGACGAAGCTCTCCTCGATCGTGTTTCGCCGAGAAGATGAGCTCGTGCGCTCCCACACTTTTTTTAAAACCTCAGCACTTCAACGCAGCTTCCTCCGATTTTTTAAAACAAACATGTGGCGGACAGAGGCTTCTCAACGTGAAAGCTCCGTTTTAATATATATTAGATTAGGATAACAAAAAATTGATAAAAAATAATAAAATTAAAAAATTATGCACTCTTTTAAATATTTATAAAAATAAGAATAAGAGATGAAAAAGTAATAAATGATGACAAAAAAAAAAATACTGCTAGCAGTAATACATAAAATCAATTATTGTATAAGAACTATTTATGAATAATTTATAAATAAATCAAAAAAATTCATTTATCATCTCAAAAGAATTGAATAGTTCCGGATTGATTTGTTTGTGAAGAATAATCCTGAAAATCTTTTGACCAAGAGAAAACCCAAGGGTAATTTGAAAATTTTTCCATAATTCAGAGAATATTGTAATAATGGTGTACATTGCTGATGGACTGCTAAACAGTTTGTACGTGTGTATCAACTTAATTGCAGTGATTAGAATTATCATGCCCTTGAGCCACGGAAAAAAAAAAGAAAGAGAGAACTGACAGATAATGTTACTTCACTCATTTCTGAAAGCCAGTCTTTCCCAGTTTAGCACTATTCTCAAAGTTGGGTAATGTTAGCAAGTTTCCACTATCGGACATGTAGAAGTAATTGTAATTGATTCGAGTAACCAAATCTGCCAGATGAGGAAAGTGGCCCACGTTGAGCTTGAAAGACAGGATCTGCATGCATTCGCAGAACAATGGCTTAGCTTGCCAGTATATCCATCAGCATTCAAAGCAATCATCAAATTTTAACAGAACGGGACAGGAGACAGATGGTGAAAATACCCTCAAAAGAAAAGCAATGCAATCATCAAACTGTTTCTCGATCCGGTCTACTTCCATCTCACATCTGGCCTTGATTGCAGGAGCTGCTCCACCACTGCTCAGGGTTAGCTGTATAGAGTAAAAATCAAGTGCCAAGCCAAGAATAGTCTTGATCCGACTTGCAATAAGCGCCCACTGGAAGTAAACAAAAGAACACCAGTCATCATTTGTTCTGAATAATAACAGTAACAAGTTTAAAATTCATTGTGCAATTCCCATAATTTGGGATTGATCAATAAGGACAAAATTTCATGATTTGACAAGCAAATTAGTAAAAACATACACAAATGCGGAGGATTAAAACATTAATGACTAGAAAATAGTTACCAAGAAATGGAAATAATTTGTGAAATATCAGAAAAATCATAAATTGATCATAACAAGAAATTCATTAAGGCATGAATTTTATGAAGTTGGAAATAGCATCAGGAAAAAAAAAAACTCTAAATAAATCAGTTGGCAAGAATTAAAAAAAAATTAATTATGCAGAATATTATGTACTTTGGCGAGGTTCCCACAATTGAAAAGATACTATGTTGTCACATGTATTAGGAAAAAATAGAATAGAACAATCACACCAACAAGAACAACAATAAAAAGGAGATTTTACCAGCTTGTCTGGGGCCACAAAGCACTGGCGCTGAATAGACAAAAGGTAGGCCTCATGAACTTCTATGACTTCATCAAGGGAACCCGCAGATGCCATGCCACTGCAGAGTTCAGTCCATGCACTATGGAATACCTGCTTGAACAATCAGGATCAGTAGCACATCCTCAGCCGAGAGACTAAAACAGCAAGTTGCTATTTACCCGATCCATGACATACTGATGAAATGCATCAACAAAATGGAGGAGTTTCTGCTCCACTAACAAGTGACGCTTGTAATTGTGTGTTGTGCTGCCTCTACCCTGCCAAGTAAAAGATTGGGTGTACCAGGACTATTGAATGGAAATGTTCCACGAAATTTCATTAAACTTTGTATGAACTAGCAAGCAGAAATACAAGGAAATACTGCTATAACCTGAAACTGAATGGGATGAAGTATTTCTCAAGGACCTAATCAAATAATCAAAAAATTTTAAATTTTAACTTGTACAGTGAAGTTAAGGAACATGACCTGTTGCATATGAGGATATTATCTCATAAGAAAGTTAAATACAATGAATAAACAAATGCAGTGAGGGAATAACAGTGATTTCATTGTTTAAAATTACGTATTAAGAAGGCTGGTGGCACATATTTAGAGATTTGGATGCCTCTAAATAAAAAGAAATAATACATGCCCATAGACATTCAACTAAGTAATTCTGTTTAATCTCATATTTTTAAGTTAACAGTCAAAGAAATGGATGATACAAACGGATAACAAGAAGAAATTAAATGGGTATAAACCTTCCACATCCACTTCCGAGCTTTGTCAAGAACAAATTTTGCACGCTTAACCTTTAACAGGAAGCTCATGACCTATATCGAGCACAGAAGGAATGAAATTGATTAAAGATTGTTCTGTTGACGGCCCATTTAAGTTCCTCAAAAATAGCTTTACCTGATTGTATTTTCTAAGTGCCTCCATATTAGCAATTAGATCAAGTGGCCAAGAAACCTAGAACATGGAAGATTTATAGGTACGTAAGAATGACAAAGATAACTTTGTGAAAATCAAACCATAATGTCATTGAGCATGTACCTTGTATGCAAATTTCAGCATATCAAGGGCATCAATACCGAAATACTGATTCTGGACTTTGCGTGGAGTCGAGACATTAACACTTGCATTTTCCTCATCGTCTGAAGCACCATGTTTTGTAATTGATGCAACCAAAGAATCCGGGGCACTCAGAAGTGCACTATCAGCAGAATTTCTAATGGACTCCTGAGTATGGTAGATCAGCATAAGTGCATGCACAAATATCTGAATCCATGAAATGGTCCATATGTAAATTTTTTTATGAAACTGCACCTGTAATATGGTATTCAATTCAAAATCATCATCCCAGGAGTCCCCCTTATCTAGCTTATTAAAAGTTACTATCATGAACTGCTGCAACAGATCACCTGAAAATTACGTTATTTATTTATCATGTCCCAGACTTATATATATTAAAATGAAGGGACATGCCTGATCTGACAGTATACCTGAACCTAGCAAATAAATAGCACGTAATACACCTAGTTCATCCATCAATTTCCAATCACTCATCAGCTTCACCAAAATCTGCCTACCAACATGATCCACCTAGGATGTAAAAAAGTTAATAGAAGTTTCAGCAGCTTTATATCAGTAAGCAACTTTTGGAAGATAGATTAAGCTATAAACCTGTTTTTTTATATATACAGCAAGGCATTCCTGAATGATAACTGCAGGTTGTGGTGTATCCTTCAGTTTGGTACTTTGAATCCATTTAAGAACTCTTGATGCAAGAGTGCTGTTCTTTTGGAAAGGAAGAAGTTCTGACACAGAAGTATTCTCCTGCTTTAAACCAGTTATGTTTTGACTATTTTAACAATTATAAAAGATAAACAGAACTCCAGAACATAAGAATCCAATGATACCTGGAAACAAGGGATAAGAGTTGGAAAGGGATACAAGGTTTCCAAAATTTTTGTGTCATCCAGTAAACGGAGGTGTTCAAGTTCATCAAATTGAAAACCAAAGATATAGTCAGTCCCATTGATCCAAGGAAGTGCCCCTTCGCTTGAGAAATCCTCACTCACCTTTGCATCAGAATTCTTTTCACCAAAAATGGCCTCTCGCAAGCCTTCATCATTCAACCGAGGAAGGTGAAAACTTCTAGATATGTTAAGTTCATTCCACAAGGCCATATTCTTTTTCAGAACCTCTCTGCATACAGTAATGACAGGATTTCTAGGATGGAAAGAACAAAGCGAAGCACCAAAAAAATTAACAGTCTCATGATTCTGCCTCTTCATGAAGTGAGATTTTGCAGCATTTTTCATTTCTTCCATGTCAAGAGAAGAATCTGAATCTCTAATTGTCCACTCAGAAAAGATTTCTTTTCTGTTGTCCTTATGTCTCTTCTCTAAGATTGCATCAGCCAAAAACTTAAACCAAATTGTCTCACGACTCAACGATGTCGGTAGCTTTTCTGCAATTCCATCTCTGACCTGTTTTTCCTGGCAAGCCTGGCACATCCAAGCAATATCAGGTGAAGACACCCTCAAGTACTCATAAATATGATCACCATCCCCTACTAAACCTGCCAAGGATACCAAGAAAACCTCAGACAAGGTTAAATCTCCCATTTCATGGGCATGATTTCTCTGAGGAAGATGAACAATAGACTCTTTATGAGAATAGTCACAGCAGGCAATTCCATTGTTGGATTCTGGTATGCTAAAAACATCAAATTCAACTCCTACTTGATGTTGATGGTTCGTAAATTGACCGCCAGAGTTAAATCCATTTGGTATTTTGCAGTCATTAGGCTTGTGGTCATAATCCCTATCAAATAATAAAATATTCTCATCTTGAACATGTCGAACCAACTGCAAGGACTTCCCAGCAGATACAATGGCCTTGGCTATATCCTTCAGGAAAACAGGACACGCAACATCATCCATATCATCTGGATTTCTCCCACTCGGAGTGCTAGATATGGCAATGGGTTCCTGAGCATCTGTTTCTCTTTTAACTTGCAAGGTTGATTCAACCTCAAAGGGAATCAAAAGGCCATTAGATCTCAATTTTTGCCATCTGCATGACCTCAGAAGGTAACTCATCTCCCAAAATGCTGGCTGATCAATGCTGACTGCACTATTGGCATAAAAGAACATCTGCAAATGAGAGATCAGATAAATGAGGACACTTTATAAAGTTTTTCAAGGAAAAGGTAGAATCTTCATGGTGGAAACAGTCTGTCAATCTGTTGCATGTTGCTTGAACTTGTTAGAATTTACAAAATAAAAATTGCAGTGCACCACTAAGGATACAGGAAAGTGATTTTTTTCATTGCATTGCAAATTTAGTAAATTAGGATTGATTTATTAACCAATAAACAGTTCACTTATTTTTGGTATGCATTTTCCCCTTTTGAGCATCTTACAGCATATTCTAGGTATCAACCATGCTATCAATAATATTTGTAGCAATGCTTTGAATATTTGAAATTCCCTAATAAAGTTGCTACCATATGCTTTGTAATTGAATGGTCAAGAGCAAAATTGCAGTCAAGGTTGGATGTTAAATACATCAGTAAAGGGAAAAAAGTATCATATAGGCATGGATGACATTTAGCACTGAAAAAGACAGCAAGGCTTACATGTTCCATGTATCATCCGTTTATGGATAGCAAGCATAGTAGGAAATCAATGAACCAGTTCATTATCAAATCATGCATTATCTGGTGTTCAAATTGTTATGGTAGTCAAGTACCTAAAATATTGTAAAGAAGCACCAGCAGAATTTCTTAATTGAACATCCTGGCCAACAGCCTTACAATTATATTTCATCCTCAAAAGGTAAAAAAATGGACTATGAATACCTCGTTGTAAGGATCATCAAGAGTACCATCATAAAGCCAGGAGTCAAGACCCTCAAGATATGGCAGTAAACTTCCCACAAACAAAACTAGCAGCATATGGTATGCTTCCTCCTGTAGATTATCAGTATTGGTTTAGACAAATTGCATCTTACCAAGAGCAATAAAAACAGACACAGCAGATATGGACTATCAATTGTTTCTGCAACCTTGTCACCTTGAACAAGACAGACTTCATTCAACTTCTGGAAAAGATGATCGAGAATGTGAACTGCCGTATCACAAGCTGGCAGAGATGTATCAGAGTCAAAATAAGAATTTGGAACTGCTCCAGAAACAACTTGACGCAGATGTTCTGCTTTGGAACAAAAACTGCAAAATGGTTTTTACAAGTGAGAAGATGGCATGCATAAGCTACCAAATAATAGAATACATACAGTGAATTTCAGATAATATGCAAACATGGTTCAGTGCATACAAAAAGGCATATAATCATATCAAAGCTAAAGGTAGTTATTGGGATGCCAAAGATACTTGATACTATTCTAATGCATCTAATAGGTCTAACCTTGATAAGGAACTGGTCAATCCAAGGAGTGTAAGCATCCCACTATCTGAACCAATTGACTTTACTTCCTCCTTCAAAGCAACATCGTGCAACCTCTTTTTCATAGAGAAAATGGTGATTAGACTAGAAAATAGAGTTTTGGTAATTCCAGCTTGGATCACCAGACAACAGGCATACCTTGAGCCATGAAGAGACAGAGTTGGAAAAGGCCTTTAGGGTAGGAGCTCTTTGGTGTGAGGCTTCTACCTTTTTAACAAATAACTCTACTTGCTTCAAGCATGTTCCAGCAAATAAAAACTGATTTAAAACGCCTCTAAGACTTGTCTGCGACAGGTGAGATGCGTATATCCCATCTTTTGCACAAAATCTCTGCCTATCTATGTCCCAGAAAAATAACGAACTACAGAATCCTTGGAGCATCTGTAGGACACCTTGTACCTGGTAAAAGGAATTTTATGTGCATAAGTAAGAACATTCAGATATCTCTAAGTCCTGAGCCCATGTTAACAATGTAGAGATGCAGAAAAACAGAAGTACCAGTTCATATTCATTTGTCCTGAAAGTTGAGACTGGTTCTGCATGAGGCAAGCCCTTTGAAATGCTAAAGTGGAGTTTACTGATAAAACTTTCAGAAACCTCAAACCCTGTAACATCTGTTGAGGGGAAGGAGAATGAAAGAACAGATGCAGTAAGCCTTACATTAAATGAAGAGCCACATTGACAATCTTTTCATTTCCATGCAACCCAGGAAGGGAGAGTACTATTTATATCAAGATGTAGACTGATTTAAATTTTGTTGGAAGGAATTTTATGCATAAATCATGATAACCACAAACACAGGGAGAGCTAGTTATTCCCAACAACATAAAAATAATGGAAAAAATAATCATGCGTTCTTCTTAGAAAAGCATTTACAGAATAAATTGATAACAAGAAGTTGAAAATTACAGTCCTAAAAAATTGAAAGTAAATAGAACAAACAGCCACAATTTTTTTTTGTTTTATAAAGAGAATCTCATATTCATAGAAATTGATAGTGCTCCTTAGCACAAAGCTCTGTTGATCATTAGTTGTCATTTTTCTCTAGTGAAATGTGAGGACTGAGGATACACATCAGTTCTTGGAAACTGAAACTTAAGCCGAACTGGATCAGCTTCAAGCAAAAAAAAAAATTCCAAGGGACTGAGTTTTGCCAGTTATGGTATTCGATCAGTTTCAGCCTACTGAACTTAACATGCCGAAGTCTAAAAGCCTCAACTTGAAGTTACTTAACCTGTTTTTATTTCCAAATTGAAACTCTCGTGGATAATAAATCAAGCCTTTAGAAAAAGCATCTTTGCAAGATTAAGAATCTGATTTTGCAAGTGTTGAGTAGATCTAGAAACATACAGATATTGAAATGCAACAGATTTGGGGGAACATATACATAGTGTCATATTTATGTTTTAACGAAATAAGTAAGATTTTGATGACCTCACTTAGGTGTTCTCTGCACACTCTACTTAGAATGCAGGTAGTGAAAATCTGGATCAGTTGGGTTTCTATGCTTGAGTTATGAAACTGTTTAACCCGTGATACCGTAACAGGTTAGCGGGTCGCCCCTATTCAACCACTGGTCGACTAATTAACTTGTGATATTTATATGATAAAAACGAGATATTTTCATTCTCATGACACATTCTTCTCGGAATTAATAGATGTACCTCTCATCGCACACCACCTCCCAAACCTTTAATCCAATCTGGTTCCCGCACTACTCCCCTAGATGTGAAGAATCCCTCCTCTTTCCCTGAAAGACAAGCCAAGAAAACAGAAGGCAAAACTCAAATCGATCCAAACCTCAGTTCAGATCAGATTAAAGAAAACACCAGAGTCATGAGAAAATCCAAATACGCTTTCAAAATTCTAGAAGTCAGGGATGAGAACAGAGATCGATCCAACTTGGAGCAAAATATAGCAAAGAAGCACCCAAAAACACCTGAAATCACGAGAAATTCAGATTCTCTTTTGAAAACTCAAACAACAAGCAAGAAATTAGGGTTTAGAATAGAGATTGATCCAAACTTCGAGCAAAATATTGTAAAGAAAAGCCTAAAATAGCAGGAGAATTCAGATTTTTTTCTGAACATTCAGTCATTAAGAAGAAATATTCAGAGTTCAAAACATAGATTGATCGACATTTAGATCAAAGTCTCACAAAAAATTCGTCTGGTGGCCCTTCCTTGCTTGGGCTTTGATTGCCTGGCAGTATTAGCAACTGAATGTGGCACGGATCAAGATAGGAAAGGCCTCGAAGGATTGCATAGGAAAGAGGAGGATGAGGAGCTGTTGCTTACCTCCCTTGAACTCTCGCAAACCAACCCGGCGGTAACAAGGGATGGCCTTTCCTTTTCCTTGCTCAGCTCGAGGCCTGGTTTGCCAACGGGTTTTTGGCAACGGCTAAGGATGCGGGTAGGCTACCCGCAAAATGTACGCTACTTGCATCCGAACCCGTTTAAAATCTTACCACCCTAACGCATCCCAAAATTAACCAAAAATCCCGATTCCTTCCCATTTAAAATTGGTATACCCACCTGGTAACCCGAACCCGCCTGATTATCCTTAATTCGAATCGGATTATTGGGGTACCCGGACCCATCAACTCAATTCAAATACAATGTGAAATTAAAATCTACAAGCAAGGATTTACTCTCGATTATCAAGACAATCAATCCAAAAATAGCAAAGCTTCAATGCCCGAAAAATTGATAATATGGACAGGATGGAACAACGTACAAATATCAAAAATCTAGAGAGAAAAATTTCTATTGTCGCAATCACGGATTACTGGCCATACTAATAATTGCATATTTTTAAAATAGAATGACATGCTAAATATCCACGGATCTCCATAAATTCAAAATGTTGCAGTGAAAGAAGAATCTGCTGATCAAAAATCCATAAACTCTACAAGAAATCATACTTCTATCAAAATTAAGCTCTCAAAATCTCAGAGGACCAACTCACACAAAATCCCATATGCTCGAGAGAAAAACCCCAATCGGAACCTACTAAGGCCCCAGAGACCGGGTCATATGAGGCGAGAAAGAAAAACACCCTCATCCTATTTTTCATGTCCAATTCAATCCTCTTCTCCATTTAGTAATATAATATTACATAATAGTATATCGTTATAATATTGTATAATATTAAGTTATCAACTATATTATTTAATATCATATTATACGATATTATAATATTTTGTTATATTATTATATAACATTACTGTTGCCACTCGACTCTGATAGCGTCTCCATTGAGAGCCCAACTAAACATCCTGATGGTTGGTGGCTGCCCTCCGAGATGATCAGACCTGCAAAAAAAGTTCGAACATTAGAGCGATCTGACGAAGGGCCCTCCGATGCCTAAATTTGTTGGAGCCTAAGAAGTAGATGGAGGAAGAATGGTGAGAGAAAGCGAGGAAAAGCTCTAGATTTGGTGCCAGACTTGCCTCTCTTTGCCCTTACCTTAGGGCCCCCTTTTTACCTCTTTAGATAGAGGTGGAGTTATAGGTTGTCATCCTGATTCTGAGGTCTACTAATACTACTACAAAAAAGGATTATGACGGTACTTATACGACGGCAGTTTTTAAAATCGCTGTCATAGAATCTACGGTAGCAGTTATTTTTAATCACTGCCGTAGGTCACGCCTATCACAGTGGTTATGTATAACCGCTGCCGTAGATTCTACCTACGGCAGTGATTCTATAATCGTTGTCATAAGTAAAAACTTTATATCATTTCATAATTTTTATCCAAAATTTGAATTTCAACAAATTTTTTTTTGATTTCATATAACTTTTCAAGATCTATGTGGCTGCGATGATAATTTTATGAAAAAATATCATTTTATCCCTTAAATTAGAGTTTTAAAGAAATTAAGTCGATACTTATAAATAATTTTGGATGATTATGTGAATCTATAATAGTGAAATTGAATTTCAAACACATCTTCACCATTCATTATTTAAATAATTATTATTAGAGTATCCTCACAAAAGATCATTTCGATCCGATGGTTCTAGCTTTGTAGATCATTAAAATTCGATTTCAACAGTCACAAACAATCGCACAATGATCTGATAGATAGAGACTACCAATGGGTTTGAAAATTTGCAACAATGATCTCGATGATATTTGTAGTATAATATCAAAATTCTATTTCAATCGAACATCATTAGCATGGTCAATTTAGCATGGAATGATTTTGACTGTTAAATGAAAAAATGAGTGATCACATGACCAATCGACGTCCAATTGAGATGATTTTTTGGATAAATAATTTTTGTTAGTACTTTAATTATTTATACAATGGTGATCATAAAATTTAAATCATACATATATGTTGGAATCTACTTGAGCACATCTTAGAAAAGTACAAATATAATTACTTAAAGAATTTAAGAATGAGTAGCAAACGACATATAGTTTTAGATCGTTAATATATGTGCGGTTTGAATATCACCGTACAAACGATCAAAATAATAGCAAAGATCTTTTATTTAAAAAAATCATCTTATAATCGGATGTCGTTTGGTCTTTTCATCACTTGATTTTTATTTAAAGATCCAAATCATTCCGTGCTAAATTGATCGTGATAATGATATCCGATTGAAGTAAAATTTTGGTAGTATAATATAAGTATCACTGAGATCATTGTTGTAAATTTTGGATCCATTGGTGATCTCTATCTATTAAATCATTACACGATCGTTCATGATTATCGAAATTAAATTTTATTGATCGACATATCTAGGGCTGCCGGATCGAGGCGGTCTTTTGTAATGATATTCTAACGATAATTATTTAAATTATGAACGGTAAAGATGAACTTTAAATTCTAATATTATATCATATTCAGAGAAAAATAAGAAAAAAAATTATATTCTGCTTCTATAGCAGCGGTTGCATAATAACTGCTACTATAACAGTGGAATAACCGCTGCTATAGATCTATGGCAGTGGTTTACTAACCGCTGCCACATCATACAGTGGTTAGGTATAACCACTATCATATCTCTATTTATGACAGCAGTTATCACCAACCGTTGCTATAGATTGGATCTACGGCAGCGATTACCGCTAACCGCTACCATAGGCTGACTTATAGCAGCGGTTGTCTATAATCGCTGCGATAGATCCAATATATGGTTGATTGTGATAATCCCATATCGGTTGTGAAAAAAATAAATGACCTATATGTAAGGACTTAAGTCGTCAACCAGCAATAGCATGGGCTAGAGCATTTCGTAATCCCTCTCTACTCGGGCCCCGCTACCGCCTCTAGTCACCCACCGTCGCAGTCGGCCTGCCCACTATCACCGCCCCGACTGTCCCTGCCGCCGCCGATCACCACCCCAAGGGCCCGCCGCCCCCATGGGCCTACCCTCGATTGCCCTCGGCCGCCCCATCTGTCGGTCGGCCACTATCCTTACCTACCGACTAATTTGACTGGTCAAAGGCATGGTAGTGGTTGCCAAACCACCGCCATAGCCTCTATGGCAACGGTTACTATAGCAGTGGTTGCAAAACTACTGCCATATCTTTCTATAGCAGCAGTTGATACAACATTACCGTATCCCAAAAAACTACTATCATAGACCTACGACGACAATCACAGTGGCAGCGGTTGTCTAACTGATGCCGTAGGCTATCGTAGTGTTTTTTTGGATTACGGCAGCGATTTTGAATTGCTACTGTAGCCCTATTTTGTAGTAGTGTAAGCCACGATTTGATAAGCCACTTACGGTCGCCTGAGCCTGCGGTGCCATTATCTAACAAATCATTATGTCAGCCACTACTCTATATCCGAGATTGTTAGTCATAAGCTTTGATGGCCACCCATGGTTCGCAAGCAGAATTGATTAGTCGTAGGTGTCAGTTACAGGGCACACCCACATCTGAAAGACTGTCAGAGGGCTTCAGGGATTGTACGTACGGTCAAATGAGGTGATGGTTCAAAATCAGAGTGAGATCGAGACCCTACATCGAGTGTGCACAATATGTAAGTCATTGCTTCCCTATCGTTGACTAGGTCCTGACCTGGGGGGCGGTGGCGAGTAGAGATAGAGGTCAGATGCAGGCTGGCACCATGATGCCAATTAGTCTTGAGTGACTGAATGCTTGCTGGGCTTCCCAGCATGATTCAGTCCGCCCGTGGTATTGCCAAGCGATCAATAGCGCTCGGAGAGAGGAGATATTTGATAATTATTGGACAGTCGACATCCATTCGTGCTCTCGATGGAGACACTATCAGAGCCGAGTAGCAACAATTACTAATATTAGAATATTATATTATATTATATTATATTATATTATATAATAATATTATAATGTTATAATATTGTATCCCAGGCATATGAAAATAGATTACAATGCAATCCAAGAGGTGTGGGGGAATTGCCTGAGCTTCAAATCTCAAGATCCATTTCAAAAGAGCCCGAGGACCTTAGGGGATTACAATCTCAAGAGATTACCCACTGCATAGATCTTAAAGCACTCTTAATTACATAATTCATTCATAGAGTTGATAATAGGCTAGGCTTCAGGCCTAAATTATGTTCATTCTAGTCGGGCTTTGAGTCAGATGTATTAAGAAGTCGATATTTTCTAGAGAAATTTTTGTGCACTGCGCGTGGTATGCGAACGTGTGCATCGCGTGCGGTGATTGGCTCACACATGGGGTCGAACAAAAAAATTTTTTTTTCCGCATCGCTGCCCAGCCCCGCGCGTGAGCCGATCACCGCGCATAGTGCACACGTTCCGCACCGTATGCTGTTGGGATATACCGACCGACGATCCCGACGGACGACCTCGACTGACGATCGACGGACGACCCCGACCGACGGACCGATCCCGACGGACGACCCCGACCGACCCCGCTCACGCCGACCCATCATCGGGCCTACATGACCGACGCCCGACTTTGCTGACCGACCGACGGCTGCCGTGACCACCAATCAACGGCTGCCGACCGACCAATCAACGACTGCGAACGACCAATCAATGGCTGCCAACCGATCGATGATACGTCGGTCGGACGGGCCTTTTCTTCTCTCCCGACCGGCTGCACTATGGAGTCCGATGCCCGACTCCTGCGACGTGCCCGACTGACTGTCGGAGGGGCCCCAAATTTCCACCCGACGTCCCTCAACTGGCCACCGACCTATGGTCGGTCGGCTCCTCTAGACATCGTACGACTGCCAGAAACTGTCAGTCCTGATAACGGCATGCGGCACTGCCGCCTAGGGGTATTATCCCACCTAAGGCATGGGTCAACCCTAGCGATTTGACAGCCCCATAGTGATTTGACACCCTTACGGTGACTCTGACAGTCTTCAGTGAGTTGACAATTCTTCAATTGTCCGCGCCATTAATGACGGCGCCATATCACGCTCCACAATATATATCGGGGAAGGCAACAGTGCTAGAGGTCCCTTCGAAACTCTTGGGCTTGCTCCCTCTCTCTCTCTTTCCCTCTCTCGTTGAGCTCCTTATTTTCTTCTCGCTGTTGCCTAGTCTCCTCTCTGACTTGACCGTCGGAGGTCCCCGCCTGAGCCACCTCCGGTCAGTGTGGACTTTCTTTTGCAGGTGCTCGTTCCTGGCGACTAGGCGACGAGGGGATTGGCCGCAACAGATTGGCGCGCCAGGAAGGGGAGAAGCAACGCTCATAGTGACAAGTTAGTGCTTCATCAACAGCACCGGGGATCGTAACCCCCACGGAACCCTAGATGACAAAGACAAGAGCTCAGCGATCGAGGGTCACCGGGTCGGCGAGACGCTCTTCCCATCGGGAAGAGGCCTCTCCTCCACCCTCCGTGGCGGAACCCCGCTCTCCACACCCCGCGGTGACCACGGAGGCGCAGATCGCGGTGATCGTACGGCAGATGACCGTGCTGACGGATGCGGTCAAAAGCCTTCAGCAACCACCGGCCCGGCTGCCGCCTTCACCGATCGGGCAGCCGGCGGCACATCCGATGCCCTCCAAGAGCAGCCGCGACGCCCGCGTCGGTCTCCGTCGCCTCCGCGGGAGCACCTGCCACAGCACTCCTACAGAGAGGAGGAGGAGCGGCTGCGGCGTGATACCCACCGGTCCCGACGGCATTCTCCCTCCCAGCTAGAACGAGCGAGGAAGGAGAAGCGACCGCGAACGCCGTCCGCCTCCCTCTCGAAATCTTCTAGGACTCCACTCCTGGGGTCTCCCAGCACCGACGGACGGACGACTACGAACGCAGGTTCTAGAAAATCGACCGTCGGCTCGCGTAGCTGCAGGTGGACGGGCAGAAGTCTTCAAACGACGTCGACTTCCAGACCGCCCAACCTCTCTCCCGACTCATCCTCGATGAACCGATTACCAATCGGTTCAAGATGCCGCATGTGGACCCTACGACGACTCCACCACCCAATCGACCACCTGGAGAGCTACAAAGCTCTCATGACGATTCAAGGGGCAACCGACGCTTTCTTTTGCATCGGCTTCCCCGTCACGCTTCGCAAAGCTGCCAGGCCTGGTACTCCGGTCTTCAATCGAAAAGTATCCACTCCTTCGAACAGCTCGAGCACTCTTTCGTGGGTCACTTCAGCACCAGCCGGAAGCTGCCGCGAACGTCGGACAGCCTTTTCTCCCTCAAACAGGGAGAAAACGAGACGCTCCGACACTTCGTGACGTGATTCAATACGGCCACGCTTGAGGTCCCGGATCTCAATGGAGACATGGCCATCTCGATCATGAAACGGGGGCTAAGGGCATCCCGATTCACCTACTCCTGGACAAAACCCTCCCCGAACATACGCCGAATGCTGGAGCGCGCGTACAAGTACATACGCACGGACGAAGAGCTTCCGACCGGTGCTGACTTAAGGCACGGACCGAAAGAAAAATGGAAGAAAGGTCGGGCCCATGCTGAACCCAACAGGCCCTCCACCATAGACGGATCTTGCCCCGACGACGGAGTCCGAGACCGACGCATCGCAGGATGACTCCTACACCTCTCTCCTCGCTCCTCGTGCGCAGATCCTGATAGAGATCGAAGGAGCGGAGAATCTACGACGACCTCGGCCTCTGAAGGCAAAAGGCCCCGACCAACATGGCCGATCGTCGATCGCGAATCAACAGCTCGATCACCGATCGTCGAAACCAACGGCCTCGGCCTCTGAAGGCAAAAGGCCCCAACCAACATGGCTCGATCATCGATCGTCGAATCAACGGCTCGATCATCGATCGCCAAACCGATGGCTCGGCTCTGAAGGCAAAAGGCCCCGACCAACATGGCCGATCGTCGATCGCCGAATCAACGGCTCGATCATCGATCGCCGAAACCGACGGCCTCGGCCTTTGAAGGCAAAAGGCCTCGACCAACATGGCTCGATCATCGATCGTCGAATCAACGGCTCGATCATCGATCGTCGAAACCGACGGCCTCGACCTCTGAAGGCAAAAGGCTCCGACCAACATGGCTCGATCATCGATCGCCGAATCAACGGTTGATCACCGATCGCCGAACCGACGGCCTCAGCCTCTGAAGGCAAAAGGCCCGACCAACATGGCCGATCGTCGATCGCCGAATCAACGGCTCGATCATCGATCGCCGAAATCGACGGCCTCGGCCTCTGAAGGCAAAAGGCCCCGACCAACATGGCTCGATCATCGATCGCCGAATCAACGGCTCAATCACCGATCGTCGAAACCGACGGCCTCGGCCTCTGAAGGCAAAAGGCCCCGACCAACATGGCTCGATTGCGATCGCCGAATCTACGACTCCGTCGTCGGCCTGATCGACGAATCACCGAACCAACAGCTCAATCTACGTCTCGATCGTCGAGGACACATCGGATTCTACGACGGAGATCGAAGGGACGGAATATCTACGACGGCCCCACCTCTGAAGGCAAAGGGCTTCGACTAATGCGGCTGGCTAACTTGCCGACTTAGCTTCGACTAAGAAGGGCAAAATGCCAAGACGACCGCAGTCGCATTCGCGACATACCGATCTGGTCACGACCGATCGAAGGATATTCGCTTGCCATCGTTTATCATACATCCCGACGCATACGTCCGACAAGGGCCGGACAATGGATATTCGACTTGCCATCGTTATCCTATCCGAATACGTCGGATACTACTCGACTATCAGATTTGCAGAATGATCGTGTCGACGAGCAACGTTCGGAGGTTGGCCGACCTCCGACCCGACGTGCATGCTCGACCTACAGTCGGGACGACCGATATTGGATCGTTCGTTGATGTGATCGCCAGAGTCGGGGCAAACAAGACGGAAAATACTCCTTTCGTCCGAAGCCGTCGCCCATGTGTTCACGCGAGCCAACACGACATCGGACTCAGGAGTGGGGGGGCAACTGTTGGGATATACCGACCGACGATCCCGACGGACGACCCCAACTGACGACCGACGGACGACCCCGACCGACCGACGACGACCCGACGGACGACTGACGGACGACCGGACGACTCCGACGGACCGATCCCGACGGACGACTCCACGGACCGATCCCGATGGACGACTCCGACGGATGACCCCGACCACCCGCTCACGCCGACCCATCATCGGGCCTACATAACCGACGCTCGACTTTGCCGACCGACCGACGCCGCCGTGACCGACCAATCAACGGCTGCCGACCGACCAATCAACGGCTGCCGATCGATCGATGATACATCGATCGGGCGGGCTTTTCTTCTCTCCCGACCGGTTGCACTATGGAGTCGATGCCCGACTCCTGCGACGTGCCCGACTGACTGTCGGAGGGGCCCAAATTTCCACCCGACGTCCCTCAACTGACCACCGACCTATGGTCGGTCGGCTCCTCCAGACGCCGTACGACTGCCAGAAACTGTCAGTCCTGACAACGGCATGCGGCACTGCCGCCTAGGGGCATTATCCCACCTAAGGCATGGGTCAACCCTAGCGATTTGACAGCCCCACGACGATTTGACACCCTTTGGCGACTCTGACAGTCTTCAGTGAGTTGACAATTCTTCAATTGTCCGCGCCATTAATGACGGCGCCATACCACGCTCCACAATATATATCGGGGAAGGCAACAGTGCTAGAGGTCCCTTCGAAACTCTTGGGCTTGCTCCCTCTCTCTCTCTTTCCCTCTCTCGTTGAGCTCCTTGCTTTTTCTCGCTGTTGCTAGTCTCCTCTCTGACTTGACGTCGGAGGGTCCCCGCGGAGCCACCTCCGGTCAGTGTGGACTTTCTTTTGCAGGCGCTCGTTTCCGGCGATCAGGCGACGAGGGGATTGGCCGCAACATACGCCATGCACAAAAAATTCTCTATTTTTTATACCCAAACCCAGCCTTTGATTAGCTATATTTACCCATTTGTATAGATCTTAAAATGACTAGGTGTCGAGAAGCAAGGTTCTTTTGTGCAAAAGATATTACCCTCATCCCTTGGTGAGCCATTTCCTTATCAACGCTTTCTTTCCTGTGATTATTGCTACTCATTCTTTTTCTCGGTAAGGATTTTAGATTAGGTTCGAAAGTGATTAATTCGGTAAGGAAACTTTGTCGCATCTCTCTTCAGAGAAGTGCAGGCAGAGTTTTTGAGTTCAACTTGAACGGATGATTCTTTGGTCATTTTATTCTCGAAATACCTCTTCTAAACTAAGGATTGCTTTTTCTCGTGAAAACAGGCCATTAAATAAGCTATAGTTTTTCTACCCAAAAAAAAGAGAAAAGAAAAGCTATAGCTTGATCTACCCTTAAAACTGACCACATCCATTCGTTACACCGCACCGCATCTCTTCCATGCTCAAGCAGCACATCACGTGAAAGGCGGCTTGAGGCTGAATTTGAAGGGTGTATCCTAATAAAAAATATTGGAACATTTATTTTCACTTAAACATTTTATATTTGAAAGAGCTCACTCTCCCCTCTCGCGTTTGCATTACGGGGAGGGAGTTTGGTCAATTTTGTTTTGGATTTGGCGCTTCGTGCTTTGTTCATTGGAAAAAGGCTTGGTTCTTGTTACATTGTTCAATAGTTCAAACTAGAATCTGTCATCTGTCATGCCTTGAGATACACGGGATGGCTGGCATTCGTACACGTACCCACATCTACCGTGCATGTCACAAGAGCTGATGGGCGCGGTCGCCTCCATGTCGTAGGGTCACGCGCAGGCCAACATTTATATTGGGCCGCTTGTCAGGTTTGGCCTGTTTGAGATTGTGGGCTCCAACTGCTCATGAATTAATGGCCCTTCAGGCTATCTAGCCGGACAAGATTGCATATTTTTATTTATTTATCTTATGCAATTATCTATTTAGTTCGAGAACTAAGATAGAGAAATCGGGACAGAATACGGGTGAGGGTAGAACTCATTTTGGCACCAACCACCAAAAGATTTTGTGGACCACACTAGTCGGTACCTTCTCGTTTATTCAACGTGTAGGCTCAAATATGGTTCCATTCCTCCATTATTTAAGCTTTGGATTCATTTTAATTTCTTTGTTATTAATGATTATTATATACTCATTTTTGTTTGCCATGTGACCCTCGCTTTGAGTGTATGTAACCGATATTTAAAGTTTTTTCTGGAAAATAGCGCACCCCTCCGGCCTGATGAAGGTACACCATACAGGGTGCCTCCGTAAAAAGCACGCACCATATCGTACACCCTACAATTTTTTTCTACGAAAAGATTACCTCTACTGTTTTGCAATATAAACTCACAAAGCCAAAAAATCTGGTCTGCAGTCAATAATCATAGTTGTTATCATGATAAAGCAGCCACCGAATAATAAGAACAACGTCTATGATTCAAAATTTGTACTGTTTGCCGAGAAAACATCATTTTTTTTTTAAAAGTAACTAGGTAGCTGTACTAGTTGAAAAAACAATTTATTAAGTTTTTTTTCGGTAAGACAATTTATTAAGTTGAAAAAATGTTTTAATTAATTAAATAGAAATGATTTGGGTAAATACCACTATTGTGTACTTTTCGCCATCCATCACTATTTTTTGTTCATAGTAATGTAAAAACTTATAATAATTATTTCAATCATTATCAACTGATTGTCATTGCTACTATTAATGGAATGAGCATTAGGAGCGAGGGCGCAGGGCGCTGCCCACTGCACTATAAATGGAATAACTCGAGTTATTGTAACCTTGCCAGTGATCCAAGTACCGAAACAATTATATATCGCCGTGACACGCACCCAAGTTTTCCCCCATACAAAAAAACAAACACCGCAGGGGTTTTTCTCTTTTTAGGTTGATGGTCGGTTCATGCCATGCATTAACAACTAAGATATAAAAGCTCGGAAACCAAAACAAGCGGTAAGATCAGAGCAGAGAGGGCAGCAATCTAATCCAATCGGACAAGACAGTTTTTACCGTCCTGGAATTACAGTTTCCAGCATACACAATACCACCACCACCACCGCTGTCGCTGCTGCTGCTGCTGCTGCGGTGGTGTACGGGAGAATAGAGTGAACAGTGGTTCTACATGACGGATGTTTTGGGGAGCGGGCCTTTTCAGCCCTTCTCTGCATGGAAATACTTTAAAAGAGTACGGCCGCTGGCCTGGGCAGGGCACACACCCCATCTTCCCTTCTCGTCCCCGCCCGCCAAGTGCAGGCCCCCACCCTCAGACTGCGCCACTGTTCACGCATCATCCCCTGCCAAGTAACATGGATGAACCAAAAAGAGAGAAAAAGCTAGCCACCGCTCGCTGCTACTGCAATGCAGACGTGCGTCCTGCTCGCCCTCCCTTCCACTTTTCCACATGGGTCTATGGAGCTAGCTAGATATATACCGAGATTTGCTTTCGTACCCACTGTCGTGATAGGTTCGGATCGAGTTCGACAGCATCCTATAGAGGATGTGGATGTTCGATTCATCATGTCTCATTCCTAACAATTTGGATAACTCGTGATCTAACTTGTGATATTCCGGGCTCAACTGTTCCCTAGCAAGGATGCTGGACCCATCCAATTAATACGTCGACGGTTTGTATAATGTTTGCGTGCAGATTGAATACGCTTATTATTCGAAAGGCAAAGTTTGGCAGTACTCCTGTTTATTCCGAGACCGGGCTGCTGTATCTATCAAGGATTGATCATCCCCTAATTCTTACCCCAGTGCCAATCTAGGCCCCTAATTTGCATTGGCTGAAAATTTAATTTATTTTCGATTCTTGATTTTTGATGAATATATATGTGTGTGTGTGTTTAATCTCCGTTCCATGCATAAGTGTGTATAATATATACATGCCTAATTGTTTAAATAAATTAATCTAATTGTGCGAAGAAAAACAAACCTGTTGCGGCCAATCCTCCCGTCGCCCGATCGCCGGAGTCGTGCACCTGCAAAGAAAAATCCTCACAGATCGGAGATACCTTCGGCGGGGACCCTCCGACGGTCAAGTCAGAGAGAAGACTAGGCAACAGTGAAAATCAGGAGCTCAGCGGGAGAGAGAGAGAGCTAGAGAGCTCAAGAGCTTAGAGGCGCTTCAGAGAGCTTAAGAAAGCTTGAGATAGCCTATCAAGACTGTTGCCTTATCCTGTTTTATAGTAGAAAGTGGTATGGTCCCGCCATTAATGGTGCAGACAACTGAGGAGTTGTCAAATCACCGGAGATTGTCAAATCGACGTGGGTTGTCAGGTCATTAACCCATGTCCTTGGCAGGACAGCGCCCCACGGCGTTCGTACGGCATGTCCTTGGCAGGAGGACAGCCCATAGCGGTTGTACGGTATTTGGACGGGCTGACCGACTGTATGTCGGTATTCGACTGTTGGATCGTCGGGTGGTGACTCGGAGACACCATCAGCTGGTCTGGTGCCTTGTGGAAGTCGGACGTCGGCTGCCACCCCCGACAGTGAGTCGGTGATGTGGGTTCGACCGCTCGGCCAGTCGGGAACAATATGAGTCTGTTCGGCTGGCATACCTTCGGCCGGACATTGTCGGCAGTCATTGTCGGAATCGTTGTCGGAGTCGTCCGTCGGTCCGGTCGGTAGAGTCGGGCGTCGGCTAGACCGGTCCGAGGATAAGTCGGCGTACGGAGGTCAGTCGGTATATCCCAACAGTTGCCCCCCCACTCCTAAGTCCGATGTCGTGTTGGTCCGCGTCACCACGTGGACGGCGGCCTCAGGCGAAAGGAGTGGTCATGCCCCTTGCCGAGACATCTCCGAGTGTATAGGTCGTAGTTCCGACATACCTTGTTAGGATGTTCGGTAGGATCCAGCGTAGTTGATCAAAGTAGTCAGTGGCGTGCGCCATGCTAAGGACAAAGCAAGCCCCGATCGCAGTCGGCATCCTGACTGTCGTACAGTTCGCATAGGATCCGATGGTCGAGAGTCGTCCCGACTGTAGGTCGAGCGTCCGTCGTCCGGATCTTGGTCAGGTGTGCACGTCGGGACGTATGATAAACGGTGGCAAGTCGAATATCCTTCGACCGGTCGTGACCAAGTCGGTATGTCACAAGTCGAATACCCGTTGCCCGAACCTTGGTCGGGTGGGTACATCGCAGTGCATGATAAATGGTAGCAAGCCGAATATTCTTCGATCGATCGTGATCAAGTCGGCATGTCGCAAGTCAAATTGCGGTCGTCTTGGCGTTTTGCCCTTCTTAGTCGAAGCTAAATCGGTAAGTTAGCCAGCCACGTTGGTCGAAGCCCTTTGCCTTCAGAGGCGGGGGCCGTCAGTTCGACGATCGACGATCGAGCCATCGATTCGACGATCGACGATCGAGCCGTCGATTCGATGATTGACGATCGAGCCATAGATTCGATGACCGACGATCGAGCACTTGATTCGATGATCGGGCCACGTTGGTCGAGGTCTTTTGCCTTCAAAGATCGAGGCCGTCGGTTCGACGACCGACGATCGAGCTGTAGATTCAACGATCGACGATCGAGCCGTCGGTTTGACGATCGACGATCGAGCCATAGATTCAACGGTCGAGCCGTATTGGTCGAGGCCTTTTGCCTTCAGAGGCCATCGGTTCGGCGATCGACGATCGAGCTGTCGATTCGACGATCGACGATCGAGCCGTAGATTCGGTGATTGACGATCGAGCCGTAGGTTCGGTGATCGATGATCGAGCCGTAGGTTCGATGATTGACGATCGAGCCATAGGTTCGACGATCGACGATTGAGTCATAGATTCGACGATCGACGATCGAGCCATCGATTCGACGATCGACGATCGAGTCGTAGATTCGACGGTCAAGCCGTGTTGGTCGAGGCCTTTTGCCTTCAGAGGTCGAGGCCTTTTGCCTTCAGAGGTCGAGGCCGTCAGTTCAACGATCGATGATCGAGCCATCGATTCGACGATCAGCGATCGAACCGTAGATTCGATGACCGACGATCGAGCCGTAGATTCGACGATCGGACCGCATTGGTCGAGGCCTTTTACCTTCAGAGGCCGAGACCGTCGGTTCGACGATCGATGGTCGAGCTGTAGATTCGGCAATCAACGATCGAGCCATTGATTCGGCGATCGGTGATCAAACCGTAGATTCGACGATCGAGCTATGTTGGTCGAGGCCTTTTGCCTTCAAAGATCGAGGCCGTCGGTTCGACGATCGGTGATCGAGCCGTCGACTCGACGATCAATGATCGAGCCATAGATTCAGTGATCAATGATCAAATCGTAGATTCGACAATCGATGATTGAGCCATAGATTCGACGATCGAGCCGTCGGTTCGACGATCGACGATCGAGCCATAGATTCGACGGTCGAGCCGTGTTGGTCGAGGCCTTTTGCCTTCAGAGGTCGAGGCCGTCGGTTCGACGATCGACGATCGAGCCGTCGATTCAACGATCGACGATCGAGCCGTAGATTCGACGACCAGCGATCGGGCTGCATTGGTCGAGGCCTTTTGCCTTCAGAGGTCGAGGCCGTCGGTTCGACGATCGATGATCGAGCCATAGATTCGACGGTCGAGCCGTGTTGGTCGAGGCCTTTTGCCTTCAGAGGCTGAGGCCATCGGTTCGGCGATCGACGATCGAGCCATCGATTCTACGATCGACGATCGAACCATAGATTCAACGATCGACGATTGAGCCGTAGATTCGACGATCGGCCGCGTTGGTCGAAGCCTTTTACCTTCAGAGGTCGAGGCCGTTGGTTCGCAACCGACGATCGAGCCATAAATTCAACGATCGACGATCGAGCCGTCAGTTCGACGATCGACGATCGAGCCGTAGATTCGACGGTCGAGCCGTGTTGGTCGAGGCCTTTTGCCTTCAGAGGTTGAGGCCGTCACGATCGACGATCGAGCCATCGATTCGATGATCGAGCCGTAGATTCGACGATCGATGATCAAACCGTAGATTTGACGATCCGTAGGTTTGACGATCGACGATCGAGCCGTTGGTTCGGCGATCAGGCCGCATTGGTCGAGCCTTTTGCCTTCAGAGACCGAGGCCGTCGGTTCGGTGACCGACGATCGAGTCGTTGGTTCAGCGATCGAGCCGCATTGGTCGAGGCCTTTTGCCTTCAGAGGCTGAGACCATCGTAGATATTCGCTCTTTCAATCTCCATCAGGATCTGCGCACGAGGACAGAGAGAGGGGTGCAGGAGTCATACCTGCGATGCGTCGATCTCGGACTCCGTCGTCGGGATGAGATCCGTCTATCGGTGGGGCCTGCTGGGTTCAGCAGGAGCTCGATTTTTCTTCCAACCTCTCCTTCTAGCCCGTGCCCTCGGTCAGGCGTCGGTCGGAAGCTCCTTCATCCACGCGCATGTATTTATATGCGCGCTCCAGTAATTCGGCATACGTCCGGGGGAGGTCTTGTCCAAAGAATATGAGAATTGGGACCTCTTTAGCCCCCACTTCATGGCGAGATAGCCATGTCTTCGTTGAGGTTTCAGACCTCAAGTGTGGCCGCATTGAATCGGGCCACAAAGTGTCGGAGCATCTCATTTTCTCCCTATTTGAGGGAGAAAAGACTGTCCGAGGTTCGCGGCGATTTTTGGCTGGTGCTGAAATGGGCCACGAAAGAATGCTCGAGCCATCCGAAGGAGTAGATACATCCTGAGCGGAGGCCGGAGTACCAGGTCCTGGCAGCTTTACGAAGCGTGGCAGGGAGGCCGATGCAGAGGAGGGCATCGGTTGCCCCCTGAATTATCATGAGACCCTTGTAGCTCTCCAGATGGTCAACTGGGTCGGTGGAGCATCGTAAGGCTCCACATGAGGCATCTTGAACCGACTAGAGATCGGTTCGTCGAGGATAACTCGGGAGAGAGGTTGGTGGTCCGGAAGTCGACGTCGTTCGAAGACTTCTGACCATCCACCTGGAGCTGGGCAAGCCGACGGTCGATTTCTTCAGACTTACGTTCGTAGTCGTCCAACCGTTGGTGTTGTGAAACCCCAGGGGTCGAACCTCCCGACAAACTTGAGAGTGAGGCGGACGGTGTCCGTGGCCGCTTATCCTTTCTCGCCCGCTCCAACTGGGAAGGAGAAGGACATCGAGACCGGGGGTGTCACGCCGTGGTCGTCTCGCCCCTTCTCGGTGGGAGTGCAGAGACGACTGCTCTTGAGGAGGAGACGGAAGTTGATGCAGACATCAGCGGCTATTTTTGGACGGCAGACGGTGCACCGTCGGTTGTTCCACCGGTGGTTGCGACAACTGAGTCAGTTGCTGTTGGAGATTTTTGACCGCGTCCGTCAGAACGGTCATTTGCCGCACGATCACCATGATTTGCGCCTCCGTAGTTACCACCGGATGCAGAGAGCTGGGCTCCGCCATGGAAGGTGAAGGAGGGGTCTCTTCCTGATGGAAAGAGCACCTCGCCGATCTGGTAGCTCTCGATCGCTGAGCCCTGATTTTCATCATCTCGAGAGATTTTTTTCAAGCTTTGTAGAGCTCGTTGGCTTACCTCTGTCGAATACCCCTTCCGGCCCGGCTATCGCCGATCGTCGAAGTCGCGCACCTACAAAGAAAAATCCTCACAGATCAGAGATGCCTCCGATGGGGACTCTCCGATGGTCAAGTCAGAGAGGAGACTAGGCAACAGTGGAAAATCAGGAGCTCAACAGGAGAGAGAGAGAGCTAGAGAGCTCAAGAGTTTAGAGGCGCTTTAGAGACTTGAGAAAGCTTGAATAGCCTACCAAGACTGTTGCCTTATCTCGTTTTATAGTAGAAAGCGGTATGGTTCCGCCATTAATGGTGCAGACAACTGAGGAGTTGTCAAATCGGCGGGGGCTGTCAAATCGACGTGGATTGTCAGGTCATTAACCCATGTCCTTGACAGGACAGTGCCCCACAGCGTTCGTACGGTATGTCCTTGGCAGGAGGACAGCCCATAGCGGTTGTACGGTATTTGGACAGACTGACCGACTATATGTCGGTATTCGGCTGTCGGGTCGTCGGGTGGTGACTTGGAGATACCGTCGGCTAGTCTAGTGCCTTGTGGAAGTCGGACGTCGGCTGCCACCCTCGACAGTGAGTCGGTGATGTGGGTTCTACCGCTCGTCAGTCGGAAACAGTATGAGTCTGTTCGGTCGGTATATCTTCGGTCGGACATTGTCGGCAGTCATTGTCGGAGTCGTTGTCGGAGTCGTTCATCGGTCCGGTCGGTAGAGTCGGACGTCGGCTGGACCGGTCCGAGGATAAGTCGGCATACGGGAGTCAGTTAGTGTATTCCAACAAATCTAACCCGGTGCAAAGATTAAAAGTAAAATATAATTTATAAATAATGAACGAAATGTAAGATGAGAGCCAATCAAAAGTCCAAATTACATCTATAGCTAGATGTTGTCACTTAGTGGCACCCTGCATGCACAAAATGGTGGCATATACGACAATTTGTGTGTTTAAATCTTTGGTGAGGTTGCACTGAGCAAAGCACCTTATAACCTTATCTCAGAGAATATAGAGGGAAGGTCATCAATCTCACAGTCCTGATATTTTCTGATTTTTTTTTTTTTCAAAAGGAGAACTTTTGATATCTCAAAACTCTCCACATAATTTTCTCAGAGGAAAGAAGTCTCCATGTGATGGGATGGTCTTCTCTCAATTCTTGTCTTTTTTCATCTACTTATTTCCTTTCTTCAACCTTCGACACTATGCGCAAGATATATCATGCAGATAAAATAATGTACTTATTCAAATTCCAGATATTTAAATGCAAAATAGCATGTGGAGACATAAAATCTACCATTCCGCATTAGAAGCCTAGATATACAAATATGTGCAAATGCTTGTACTTGAATAGCACTTTTATTATAGCTAATCATTGCATCTCTTATTTATTTTGATGCATGCATCCTCTTACTAACTCTCCCCCCCTCTCTCTCTCTAGAGTAGATGTTCAGACTCTCTTAACATCAAATATGCTAATTAAGAACCAAGGCTCTAAGCTAACATGGAAGACTTGCATAATGTTAATGAAGAAAGCCCATTAATGGTGGGCCCTGAACGTTGTCTTGGTAGATAAAGTCACGGAGGAACTTAAAAGCTAAAAATCTAGGTTTACTAATAGATTTGATATCCAAATCCGGTAAAGTTGAGCTCTACATAACCGTAGTCGATAAAGTCTATCTTTCAGTTTTTGTGACTGATTCAAATACTATCTCTGATGGATGAAGTATATTATAAAAGAACTTCTACAGATTTGATCTTCTATTCGTCCGAGAGCTTGTGAAAATCTTTCAATCAGATATGCTTAGATTCGGTCAGAAAAACTAAGGCACTGCTCATCGATAATGAAGAGCATCCAGAATTGATTCTCTTGTGGTTTCAGGATTGCAAGTTGCAGTTGATTGATTCCTTTAGGCACAAATAACAAAACTAGACACAAATTGCAAAAAAGCTCATTTGCTACAATTATCTTTGTTTACTCAAGGTTCTAAATTCAAGCATTCATAAGAAATTTTAGGTAAGAAAGAAAAGAAAAGAATGATATTTCTCTCCACCTACCGTACATTTTGGAGATTTTCAAAGGGAAGGATTACGGAGGATTGAATCCTCTTCTCTCCATTTTCTTTCACTTCTCTCACTACAAAAAAAAATATATGTTTTTGTGATGAATTTTGAGTGACAAAATAAAGTATCATCACTAAAAGTAAAATTTTTTGCAACAAATTATAATTTTGTTGCAAAAAGTCAATTTTTTGTGATGAAATCTCTTTTTGTCCAAGAGACCTGAGTTATTGCGATAAAATAATAAATTTATCATAAAAAATTCTTCCGTCAATTCATAAATTTTTGGATTTTAGCGCCAAATGTATTGGTGACAAAAATATATGTACTTGTGATAACATATTTGTCACTAAAAATTATCAATTTATGACAAAAAAAGTTATCACAAATAATTTTTTTTTAAATTTAATTTTTTTATTTATAGCAACAAAATTACTATTGTCACTTTAAGTGAAATTGTTGCGACAAAATATTTTATCGTAAAAAGTCAAAATCACTATTTAGTTTATTGTGATAAAAGTATTGTATTACAAAAGTCATTATATTTTTTATATTCTTTTTATAATAAAAATTTGTTTGTTGAAAAAAAATTAGATTCTCTCCTTTTATTCTCTTTTTTTTTTAATGTATTGTGACAAAAATATTTTGTTGGAAATAGTTAATACATTTTTTGTGACAAAGGCTTGATTGTTGCAAAAAAAATTTAGACTTCTTCCTATTGTTCTATCCTTTTTTTAAATTATTGAGATAAAAATATTTGTTGTAAAGAATCAATATATTTTTTATGACAAAGGCTTGTTTGTTGCAAAAAATTTAGATTTCTTCCTTTTGTTCCCTTCTTTTTTTTTTTCTAAATTTATTGTGATGAAGATGTTTTATTATAAAAAGTCAATATATTTTTTATGACAAAGGTTTAGTTGTTGCAAAAAAAAATAGATTCTCTCTTTTTGTTCCCTCTTTTTTTTTTTAAATTTATTATGACAAAAATAATTATTACAAAAGTCAATATATTTTTTAATGACAAAGACTTGTTTGTTGTAAAAAAAATAGAATCCCTCCTATTGTTCTCTCCTTTTTTAATTTTTAATGATAAAAATTATTATCATAAAAAGCTATTATATTTTTTTTATTTTTTTATTGTAAATGAGTTATACAATACATTATCATTTTATTTGCAAAGCATTAAAATGATGTCATTAAAAAAATATTTAATTTTAAGTATTTTGTCAATAAAAGTCATTATACTTTTTATTTTTTTGAAAAATTCATTTGCAAAAGTTTTGAAAAAATTAAATGTTAAAACAAGTACCACAAAAAGATAAAAAAATTTTAGTATTACTTTATGTAATATTTTTGAAATATTTAAATTTATTTTTTAATATAATACTCTTTCTTCTTTAAATGTGTATGATTTAATTTTTTAAATTTTTGATATCAATTATGTAAGATGAAATAAATTTTGTCAAACAATCAAATGCTATAAAATTTTAATGGTTCTGCTAAGATTGCATTCATCGATTTATTTAATCAGCTGCTTGTCCCCAATCTGGAGATTTAAAAAAATAAATTATTTAAATTAATAAGAGAAGATAAATTAAATATAGTTTACATTATTTAAAAAATTTAAACATAAATAAGAAAAGATAAATTAATAAAATTTTAATAATTATTTTATCAAAAAAATTTATTTTTTTTTGTTCTGATTCTGCTTCTTCCGCCTCCCAATTTCTCCTCCCGGCTCTCCGAAAATCCAAACCCCTCATTTCTTCCACCTTTCATCTCCTCTGCCCACCGCTCCCAAAACCCTACCACCTTCCTCTTCCTCTCAATGGCTTCGACGAAGAGAAAGCCAAGCTCGACGCTGCCATCAAAATCAGTATGCTCGATATCCTTCCCTCCCATCTCTCTTTTCGTAAAATGCATTCTCCTTCATTCTATCTTCCCCCAGATGATCGTGCCCTCTCACCTGCACCATCGTCCACCGCATCTTCCTCCTTCAACCTCTAAATCATGCTGTCATCTCCCTCACTATGCCCTGCATCTCGTCTGCACCACCATCCGCCACGTCCCCTTGGTCGCCCTCCTCCACGCATCCCTCGACCTCCCAACCACCCTTCACATTGCTCGGAGCCTCCCTACCGGCGGTTTATGGCAACTTGCTCCAGATTCGGGTGGTTCGACCCCCGATCTTTCTTTGTTTTTTTTATCTAGCCATCCCTTGCTGGTGGTTTATGGCGACCTACACCAGATCTGGGTGGTTCGGGCCCCGATCTTTCTTTATTTTTTTTTATCCAGCCACAGACAGACATGGAGACAGCCTTCTTTGCCCATCCCACCCTCCATTGTGTCCCCCTGGCCACCTGCCTCCATGCCTCCCTCGACCTCCCAACCATCCTTCGCGTAGCCCGAAAACCACCTACCGACAGTTTAGGCCTGGCATCAGCTCTGGATTCTCCTACTCTGGCTGATCACCTGCAATCCAGAACCTTGCTCCGGATCTCCCTGCTGCGACTGATCCTCTGGCACTGTTTCATTTTTTCAATCGCACAGAGAGACGGTCCGACTAGTCCCCCTCCTCTGCCATACTAATTTTTTTTTCGATCATTTTTCCAGCCATAGAGAGAGACGATCTGGCGAGTACCCTCCTCTGCCATCGGGCGCTGTTTGGGCGCCGCTCGGATGGAGCAGATTAGGAGAAGCCTCGGCAGGGGCGAGGTTAGATTTTTTTTTCTATTGGTGGGTTTTTTTGTTCGGATTTTATCTGATTTTTTTTTTGAGAATGTGCAGGTGAATTGTTGCTGTCCACATCTTTTATAGTAATTGAGAGGATTTGATTGTGAAAAAATATTAATGGAGGAAGGTGAAGTGCTTATTCATTTAATGTATGTTCATATGATTTTTATTTTTCTAATTTTTAGTTATACTCTAAAAAAAGGTTTACTATGTGAAATTTTCTTATAGGACATAGATAAGAGTTGGATTGATGATAATAATATATTATTATTGTAACATAATTATGAAAATATAATAATGTTGACAATAATATATAATTATTGTATTATAATACTATGTGAAATAATAGTTATTTCTTTAGGTTGTGGCGAGTTATGGCAGGTACTTATGTCTTTTTCTTTGCTAGTATTTAATTTTTTTTTTGTGAAAATATGATATTGAAATTCTTAGTTATACTCTAAAAGAAACTTGTTATATAATTATTTTTTTTAGTATATAGATAAAAGTTGGATAGATGATAATAATTTTTTTAGTGATAGATATAAAAAAGATGTTGAATCCTTTCTTAAGTTTGCAAAAAAAAATATGAGGCATCCAGATGATGTGAAATTTTGTCCTTGTCATAATTAAAATAATGGGATATACAAGATCTTTAGTCAAGTGAAATGCGACTTACATTTGCGAGGATTTTCATTGCTTATAGAGATTAGACTTTGTATGAAGAAAAAATACCGATACATAATAGTAACAATGGTATTGATGATGAAATGATGAACAATACTAAATTTAATGAAAATTTGATAGATGATTTATATAAGTTGTTAAGAGAAATGAGAGAAGAACAATAATTTGATGACACAACTAGTAGATCATAGGCCAAATTTTCATCTCTTGATAAATTAATTAAAGATATACAACATGAACTATATCCAGGGTCCAAGTATTCATTGTTATCTTTTATTGTCATGATGCTCTACATAAGGTTCTCAATAAATGGATCAATAAGTCCTTCAATATATTGCTCAATTTTTCAAAAGAGTTGCTACCAGAAGATGCATCATTTTTCTCATCTTATTATGGGGCTAGAAAACTTCTATCTAGTATAGAGCTGGGTTATGAGCCTATTGAGGCATGCAAGTATGATTGTGTGCTCTTTTGAAAGGAATATGAAATAAAGAAATGCTGTCCAATTTGTAAGGAACAAAGTTGGAAGTTTGATGATGGTAAGGGTACCAGGGTTTCTTGTAAAATACTGCATTATTTTTCATTAAAACTAAGATTGATGATGGTAAGGGTACCAAGGTTCTTCATAAAATACTGCATTATTTTTCATTAAAACTAAGATTGCAAATGCTCTTCATGCATGTTTTGTAAGATGGCTTTATATATGAGATGGTATAGTGAAAAGCATGTTGAAGAGGTTAGTATCATGAGGCATCCAACTGACACTCCTGCATAGAAGGAGCTTGATAAGCAATATCCTCAATTTACAATAAATTTCCATAATGTGAGGCTTACTTTGGCTGTGATGGATTTAATCCATTCGGTTATATGAGCAACTCTTATAGTATGCGGCTGATTTTGATTATGCCTTATAATTTACCACCTTATGTGTTCAAAAAAGAGCCATTTCATTTCATGTCATTGTTGATTCCTGATCCATGTTCTCCTGGAAAGGTTATAAATGTTTATATGAGGCCCTTGATAGATGAGTTGAAGCAATTATGGGATGAAAGTATGGGAACTTATGATTCTTATAGTGGTAAAAAATTTTAAATGCATGTAGCAATTTTGTGGACTATAAGTGATTTTTCAGCTTATGGTTATTTATCTGGATGGATCACTCAAGGCTGTAATGCTTGTCCTGTATGCCTTGATATGACTGATTCATAAAAAGTAAGAGATAAGAAAGGCTACGTGGGTTATCGTCGTTATTTGCCTCAAGAACACCTTTGGCGTAATAATAAAGCAGCATTTAATAAAAAAATTGACCACCATTCAAAACCCTCATAATTATCAGAAGAACAAGTGTTGCAATGGTTAGAGTGCTTGGAGGATATCTTTGATAAATTTGAAAAACATCCAAGTAAGAGAAAAAGAAAATATGGTAGTGGTGAAGAAAATTGGGTTAAGAAGAGTAGTACAATAATTTCAATCAAATGAGATAGTTTTAATTATTGAAAGTGGTGGTGAGTCTCTTGATACATTAAATAGAGATTATATAGATCCTAACGAATTTGATGATGATATTGGAAGATCTACACCAGCTAATGTTCAAGAATATGAAGATGACATTGGAGGAGGTGGTAGCGATGACGAGGATATTGATGGAGATGATATAACTGAAGAGAAGATAATATGAAAACTGATGAAAGTATTGATAATGATCTTGATAATTAGTATCAATATTTCTTGATGGCTATTGTATATTGCATTCGTGAAAGTAATTTATGAAAGAAATTTTGTCTTCATGATCTTTTGTTCTTTGTGTTTATATAGTGGTGATGTATTCAAATTTTAAGTGCATAATATTTTTTATAACTATTGAGTATAATTATTTGCTTAATTTGTTTATCTTTGTAGTTTTTTTATAGATTTATGGCAAGATCTGGAAGAGGCTGATACAAGCGACCAAGGAGTTTATCTTCATCAAATGCTGATATAGTAGGTCAAGAAGAAGATGTTATGACACCTATTTCAGCTCTAGCATCCACTATGCCTACATTACTAAATAGCAATAAAATTTTTTCTATTACAAATACTTCTAGAAGAGATCTTAGTCCTTCTACTTTAAGGAGTAGTGAAAGTGAGTGTGTGTGTGCGCGCATATGTAAATGAATGATTATATCTATTTAAAATATTATAATTCATAAATATAATTTTATACTTATATAATAATTATATGCATGCTTGATATTGGTTATATTTGTATTTCTAAATTTTTTCTTATCTAGAAGAGGTCGTGGCACATCACGATGCATAGTATTGGATAAGAAAGTCAGTAAGGTTATCACTTATATCCTTCATTATTATATTAGTGAATAAATTATTTATATACACTTCACTATTTGAATTTTAAAAGATAATTTTTGGTTTAATTTTACGGCTTGGGCATAAGATGAGGATTGAATTTGATGAAGGAGAATGCATACCATTAGAGAATGATGCTGACTTTACAAGAGGAGTTGGATTTATTATTAAGACATATGTATTTTTTCATGGTGTAGGAAGATGGAAAGAAATCTCAAAAGAACAAAAAGAAACTTATTATCCATGCTTGGAGATTATTATAAATTTTATATTAGTTATGTTCATTTTTCACTTAATTTTATTATTAATATATAAAAGATATTTAAGTAATATTATCATTAATTATTTCAGTGATGGTTTGAAATTATGGATTGGTCGGCTCTACATATGAAGGAATGTGTTTATAAAATATTTCAAACTCATTATAGGCATTGGATGAAGAGTGAAGACACTCAATAAGGAATACAAGAAGCTAATGGCAAAATGTATAAATCTATGAGAAAAATCTTCATGCCTAGAAGTTGGATTGAAAGATTGACTTTTATATGTGATCGGATAGAGGATGATGGCTTTAAGATAGTAACTCATATAATAAAATATATTTATATATTTTTTATATTTTTATTTAATTTTTTATTTATTATTGTAAAAGTGATCATAAACAAACTGAAGTAATCATTCGCAACTCCCATATAGTTATACTTCGGGCTCTAGAACTCTTCTTAGTCGACTTTAAGAAATGGTAATATAATATTTTTTGAATTTTCATGCTTTCAAAATATTTAATATACATTAAGATTAATGAATAATTTTTTTTATTCTAACTTTACAAGGAAGATTCAAGTGTAGTTGATCTCTTCAAGGATACACACACAAAGAAGGATGGTCAAGAATTCGTTAATAAAATTACTCAATCAAAATTTGTAAGTATAATTGTATTCTTTTTATATTTTTTTATTTAAAAAAAAATTATCTTGAGGTCTAAATTATCTTTGAAATTTTTATAGGATGAAATGACTGAATTAAGATAACAACCTTCGGAGGAAGGTATAGATCAAAGGTCTGAAAATTAGATTTTGGTTAGTTTGCTTGGCAAAAAGTTGAGATATTTGAGATGGATGGGATATGGTATTAAAGTTGGAAGTTCAAGTTCGTCCTATATTTCAAGCTCACATGATAATGAGCCCAGGGACCAACTTGCTGTTACTAAGTCTCAACTTGAAAAAGTCAATGAGAAAATTACTGAAGCCAATGAGAAAATTGCCACATATGAAAAAAAATGAAGACTTATGAAGATCAAATGAAGGAATTTTAGCAATTCATGAGAGAGATGCGGCACGATCGGACTTAGTATCTACTTTTCTGATGGTAAAGTCACTTATTTACTATCTTTTAGCTATAATAATTTGATTATTATAATTATTGATTATTTGTGATAGCGATTTGAAAAGTAAAAGTTCATATGGTTGTTATACTAGTGGTTGGATTATTATAAAATGATTATGATGGTAATGGTTGTGGGGGTTATCATTATTATATTTTTGAATAGATAGATGTATTAATATGGATATGGAATGGTTGTTTTGGATATGTATTACTATCTTTTAGCTATAATAATTTGATTATTATAATTGTTGATTGTTTGTGATGGTGATTTGAGAATTAAAAATTCATGTGGTTGTTATGGTGGCGGTTGGATAGTGATAAAATAGTTATGATGATAGTGGTTATGGTGCTTGTCATTATTATATTTTTGAATAGATAGATGTATTAATATGGATAGGGATGTGTCATATTGTATTACTTGTGGTTACTTGGATGGATATAGAATGATTATGATAATAGTGGTTGTGATGATGGTTGTTATTTATCGATGTTTTTGAATAGATAGATATATTGGCATCGCTATATGTTATAGTACTTGTGGTTGTTTAGATAATTATAAAATGGTTATAATGGTAATGATTGTGGTATAGCGGTTATCATTATTGTATTTTTGAATAGCTAGATATATTAGCATGATTATATATTGTATTACTTATGTTTGCTTGGATAGTTATAGAATGATTATGGTAGTAGTGGTTATGGTGATGGTTGTTTTATTGCCTAGTTGTTGTTATTTAATGTTTGCAATAATTTCATACAAATTAACAAAAATATCTAGCATGCATGCTTAAAGATTTTCTAATTTTGCATATATGCTTATGTTGTTCTAATTTTTTAGATTTATTTATTTTTTATATTGTAGGTTGTTGAGAAGAAAATTGACTTGCATGGGAGCTTTGTGGAAGCTTGATGGCTATTGTGGTTGAGAAGGAATTTGACTTACATTGGAGATTTTTGGAAGCTTTATTTATGGCTTTGTGGTTGTTAATTAAGACTTGGGTATTTCATAATTTTGTGGGAGTTGTATAAGACTTATCATTTTATTTGTGAACTTTTGTTATAAAGATGATGCATGGAGGAATATGTTGGAATCTTTATATAACTATGTATTTGAAAGATTTTTGAATTATTATGAATAGAGTAATTAATTTAAATTTTAGTATACTTTTTTCTTATTTGAAGAAAAATAGCCGGTTAATTTTTTTATGACAATAAATTTTGTCACTAATGGCAGGTTAACTTTTCGTGACAATAAATTTTATTACTAAAAATTATTTTTTAGTGATAGGTTAACTTTTTGTAACGATAAATTTTATCACTAAAAATTATTTTACTGGCATATTAACTTTTTGTGATAATTAATTTTATCACTATAAATTGTTTCTAAATTACAGATTAACTTTTTGTGATAAAATATTTTTTCACTAAAACTACTTTTTAGATAACAAGATATTTTATTGCTTAAAGTGTGTATCTTATTTTACTAAAATTCTATTGTGATAAAAATATATTGTTGTAATTTTTAATTTTTAGTAACAAAAATATTTTGTTTCATAAAATTTATAGTTTAGTGACAAAAATTTTTGGTCATTTAATAATGCATATGAAATAAAATCTTACTATTTTTAGCGATGAAAATACTTTTTATGATAGAATTTTATACTTTTTTATGATAAAATATTTATCACTAGATGAAACTTTTTTTGTGACAAAATGCTATTTTATTGCTAAAAGTATATTTTCTACGACAAAACAAGCTTTGTCGCAAAATGTCAGTCATGACTTATTGCGATGGGGCTTTACCAACAATTCTGCAATAATTTTTTTTTTGTTGCAAAGGGTTTTAGTGATAAAAAATAAAATTTTTGTAGCAATTTTTTTGCTACAAGAAAATCTTTTTTTTTGTAATGCTGCATCACTTCACTACTCCAACAAGTGATTATATAGGTCTATTATCTTTCTCCTTATCCAAGGAAAGAATTTGTTGGAAGTCCATTGCTTGTCCTAAATCCACTGGGAGTCTATTCCTAGTTTTATTTTACTTAGTTATTCCTTCTAGAAGTTCTCAAAGGTTATCTTCTAGTGGATGCTTGTTTTTGAATTTAAATAGGAGTCAAACATTTCATCCATATGATATTCTATTTAAAAGGATTTTTGGCATCTTCTTTGAACATGGAAAAGAGAGAGAGATAGGGGATAGATTATTTTTGTGCATGTAGAGCCTCTTTCATAAAGTGTCTTTATGATAGAAAAGCATCTTTATAAAGGGAGTTAAATTTATTGTTTGGCCTTTATCTTTAAAAAAAAATTATTTGTCTCTCTGAATTTTTTTCCATAACTATTTTCTTCTCATAATTCTCTACACACACACACACATATGTTCGTATTGTATCTGGTGTTTGTTTTTGATCTTGAGTCAAAATGATCAATATACTTTGAAAAATATGTTGTTTTACATGGCATCAGAGCAAAATTAAAATATAGATAAGTGATTTACAACTTCTATCAGATTTATTCAAAATGTAGTTTTTAGAATAGTGACTTGGCAGTTGGTGGTTTATATGTTTATAGCTCAATATGGTTGAAGAGCTTCTAATAATTTATCATATGGTGGTGCAAGTATATGAATTTTTATTTTTATGATTCAAAAAATAAATTATCATAGCTGATGTTATTATCATTTATCTCAATAGGTTCAAGATGCCCGATCTCACCAATATCAATATGACTGCAATTGCTATACTGCCGCTTCTTCCCATAAATTGAACAAAATCTATTTTTTTATGAAAATAGGAGAAAGTAAAGCTTCCCCTACTTTATTGAGAAGAAGATGGATAAAATTGTAAGTGAAAAGAAAATAGACAGTGAAATATTATAACTAAGTCAAAGCAATATGATAAAAGTACAAGGTATGATCTCAAATAGGAAAATAGAGGCTCTATAGTTAAACAAATTATCTAATATGAATATCTATTATCAAGTCTTATTTGAAAGGACAAGATTTATGAGATACCTTTGATGGGTCAAAGATAATGCCAATAGATACTTTCAACAATCAGGTTGCAAAAAGAAAGTTGAATATAAAATATAAAAAAATGAAATGAATTATTTAAGTTTCAGTCGATAGAAAAAATTATCTTCATATTTAAGATATAAAAGATCTGAAGAAATTGTAGAATATTTTTATAGCTATTAACTCAAGTTCTAGCAAGATATTACAAACAAAAATTATTTAAAGAGTAAATATGGGCTCCAAGCACTACAAAAAAACTAACTATTAGTGACGGCTAATTACCATCACTAATAGTTAGTTTGCCATTGCTAAAAATTTGATGAAAATATTCTACTCGCTAATTACCATTATTAGCAATATAAAATTACTGTCACTAATAATGGTAATTAACGACGGTACTGCCAATAATTTTTTAATTTTTTAATTAAAATTAAAAAAAAAACTATTAGCAATAGGTTGGCTGTCGTTAATATCATCGCTAATAATTTTTAATTTTTTAATTAAAATTTTAAAAAAACTACTGCCACTCTAATATTGTCACTAATGGGTTTTATTTTTTTAAAAAAATAAAATTAAATATTTTAAAATTTATTTTATAATTATTTTTTAAAATTTGTTATAAATAAAATAATAATTATTTAACATAGTTATAAATAAAAATTAATTATATTACATTAAAAATATAAATTATATAATTTTATAAATTTGCTTTACAATTTTAAAAATTACATAAATATGAAAAAAATAAGTAGTATATGGATGTAGCATCTCCATGAGTGAGCATCATAATAAATTGAAATCTAAACAATAGATACGAGAATAAAATATACTAAAAAAAATTATATATAGGCATGCAATCAAGATAACAAAATGGCACTGAGTGACATAAACCAATTAGGGTGATTATAAAAATTATAATATAGTTTCAGCATGTAAAAGAGAAATAAGCAAATCATTAAATGCTAGCATTAATAGATATAGAGATTTTAATGACTTGCTAGCTCATGTCTGCTTTTGATGTAATAAATAAAAAATAAAAAAATAAAAAATAATATATATATATATAAATTAATGCTCAACACATCATAACTAATTGTTCTACGTCATCTAATGTTAATGCCTAAAATTAATGAAATATGAAGTTAACATGAATATCTGAGGAGTAAAACTTATCCTTTTCGAGGTCATCAGGATTGGCATAGACAACAACAGCCCTTTCAATAATGAAATTTGGTCCACTAAGAGGAATCTGCAAAAAAGAATAAACATGAAAGAGTTTAAAAGGTAGAAACAATAATATCTCATTAAAAATATATTAAACATAAGAAAAAAGTAAATAACCTACTTGTCAATAATGCTAAAATTAACAGTCTCTGAAACATCAAACCAAAATCACATAAACATCTAGTATTTCAATAACTAGCTATGCATAATGCTTCAGTAAACCTGCTCAAGCATAAGTAAAACACCACTTCTAATACCAAGTTATCATTTGTAAATATTATGAAAACAAAAATGCAGCATCATAAAGTGGCCATGACAAATAAATATGCCATCTCCACCAGCAGTCATATTTCCAAGATCACCATGCCAGCATGGCGGTTCTCATCTTCAGCTGCCCCATGTTCCTTCCTGGTAGGATTAAAATGCGGCCTCGCATTTTAAAAGAATATTAGAATAATCCACAAATCAAGTACTTCAATCATAGATAATATTGAATTTTAATATAAGAACTCACTACCAGTAGACATGCAATCATTGGTGGTGTCACCAAGAGCATTAACATGGAATCCATGGAGCCCTTGAGCTCAGATATGTTTGCAATTATCTTAATAGGATCACAGTCAAGGCTTGGAGAGGTGGGAGACTACCGGGGGCTCGCAGTCGAGGGCTCAGGGAGGCGGTCAGGTGCTTGAAGCTGGGGGCTCGGAGAGGCGGGAGGTGGCTAGGGTCTCACGATTGGGGGCTTGGGGATGCGGAAGGCGGTCGGGGGCTCGAAGAGGCGGGAGGCGGCCAAGGGCTCAGGGAGGCGGCCCGGTGCTCACGGTTGGGGGGCTCGAGGAGGTAGAAGCTAGGCTGCCAGGGGCTCGGAGAGGCAGGAGGCATATGGAGGCTCGGGGCTTGGGGAGGCGAGAGGGGGCAGGGGCCCCGATCCAGCAAGAGGGAGGCGACAGGGGTCCGATTCGGTAAGGGGAGGGGTGAGAGGTGGAGGGGGGCCCGATCTGGCAATGAGAGGTAGCGGGAGGCCGATCCGATAAGGGGAGTGATGGGGGCATGCGGTGGGGGATCCGATCCGGCAAGGGAGAGGCGACAGGGGGCTCGATCCTGCAAGGGGAGGGGGGCCGATTCGATAAGGGGAGGTGGTTGGGGGCCGATCCGATAAGGGGAGCGACGGGGGGAGAAGGGGGATGCAGTCAACAGCCCGATCCGATAAGAGGAGGCGATGGGGGGTTGATCCGACAAGGAGAGACGACGGGGGGTCGATCCGACAAGAGAAGGCGACGGGGCTAGAAGCAAGAGGCAGTCCATCTTTATTGTTCATTATCTAAATAATTATCGTTAGAGTATCATCACAAAAGATAGCCTCGATCTGGTCATCCTAGCTATATCGATTAATAAAATTTAATTTTGATGGTTACGAATGACCGCATGATGATCTGATAGATAGAGACCACCGATAGATTCAAAAACTTACAATGATGATCTTGATGATATTTGTTGCATATTATCAAAATTTTACTTCAATCGAACATCATTATTTTGATCAATTTAGCACGAGATGATTTTAAATATTAAATAAAAAATGAGTGATAAAAAGGTCAAATGATATCCGATTAATGTGATTTTTTATATAAATAATCTTTGCTACTACTTTAATCATTTGTACAGTGGTGATCATAAAATTTAAAACACGCATATATGAACCATCCATGTTAAGCAGATCTTACAAAAGCACAAGTATAATTACTTAAAAACTTTAAAAATGAATATTAAGAGACATATAGTTTTGAATCTTTCATATATTTGCGGTTTGAATTTTACGATCACCATTGTACAAATGATCAAAGTAGTAGCAAAAATTATTTATCTAAAAAATTACTTTATAATCAGATACCGTTTGATCTTTTGATCATTTATTTTTCATTTAACGGTCCAAATCATCCTGTACTAAATTGATCATAATAATAATATTCGATTGAAGTAAAATTTTGATAGTATGCTACAAATATCATTGAGATTATTATTATAAATTTTTAGATCCATCGATGGTCTGTATCTATCAGATCATCATACGATCGTTCGTGACCGTCGAAATCAAATTTTATTGATCAATATAACTAGAGCTATCGGTTCGAGATAATCTTTTATGACGATACTCTAATAATAATTATTTAGATAATGAATGGTCAAGATGGACTTTAAATTTTAAAATTATATCTTATTCAGAGAAAAATTTTAAAAACAATTATAGATTATTAACGACGGTAAATGTCATTGCTAATATGCTTTCTGTCGTCGCTAATAAGTTTAATAAATAAAAAAAAAATTATTAAAAATAGTGATAACCGTCGCTAGTATACTTTTTGTGATCGTTAATAAGTTTAATAAATATTTTTTTTTGCGATGACTAAATCCATCGTCAATAGTACCACATTAATGATTATTAGTGATGGTAATCGTCGTCGTTAATAATTTTTCCACCATCATTAATAAATTTAATAAATAATTTAATAAATTTAATAAATTATTACCGATGAAAGTGTTGCCGTCGCTAATATCCTCTAGTAGTGACGGCGAGTGAAAATGCCGTCGCTAACACCTTAATTTCTTGTAGTGAAGCTTTCCTAAAAATTTAGAAAAAGAACAAAATTAGGTTAAATATGAAAATTTAATGCAGAGGGAGCTTAATCAGTTAGAGACTGGATTATATTTGGAGGACTCAAAGTATGATAAGTTTGATTAGCTTGTGAATCACTCAAGCCCAGAAGAAAAATCTAGATTAGTAAGAGCCTGACCATATAGATGCTGTACCAAATTTATAATTGATCATAACCGAAGAATTAGTTAATTTTATAATTAATCAGAAAGAGTCAAAAAATGCGATACTATTATGGATGATTCTTGTTGTGCCTTAACATTCAACAAAGCTTTTGGTGCACTTGTTAATTTTGAAACTACTCAAAAGTTTGAGCTATTAGATGGCTCAATGTAAGAAGATTTGATTTCATATTTAGAAGAAGATAATTATATGCAGATACATAGAGCAACACAAATGGAGGCATGTAAGAATGGTCAAAGATTAATTATTTATTTGACTTATTTGTAGATAATAGCCAATGCTAATAGTTATTGCGATTAGCAAATGTTTGCTAAGGTAAGCTAGATATTCGATAGAATCTCGGCATAATGACTATAGGATCAATACCGAGGAGAAATGTCGGTAGACATCTTTAATTAACTTTCCGATATATGCATCAAAGAAATTTAATTATTCAATTATTAATTTGATAAGTTGTTATATATTGCTATTACTGCGATAATTATGGCAACGACTATTATGGCATTTTACGACATCGAAAAGTTTAACATTGTCGGTATGGACTTCATAATGATGGAGAGTGTTGGAAGTCCATAGCTTATCCTACTTCTACTAGGACTCTATCTTTAGTTTTTTTCTACTTAGTTATTCTTTTTAAGGGCCTGTTTGGATAGTTGGATTTAAATTTCTATGAGATTTATGGGTTGAATCAGTGCAACCACTAAAAGCATTGGATTATAGGTTATACTAGATTTATATTTACAAGTATCCAAAACTATATTTTGAGTGGGCTGACCCGAATCCTGTAGGGAAAAAAAAATGATCTACTAAGATCCTTTTTCTCTTTCTATAAGATTTAGGCCAACCTACTCAAAAAGTAATTCTAGATACTTATAAACAGAAATCTAACATATAATCCAATACTTTTTGATGGTCGTAGTGGTCCAACTTGTGAATCTCATGGGACTTTGCCATTTTGGTTCCAATCATCCTAATAGTCCTTAAAAGTTACCAAAGGTTGTCTTTTAGTAGACATTGGTTTTTTATATTTGAGTAGGTATTAAACATTTCACTCATGTGATGCTTTATTTGAAGGGATCTCAGACATCTTGTTTATATGTGGAAAAGAGAGAGATGAGAGATTATTTTATGCGAGAAGTTTTTTCTGTGAGGCATCTTTATGAGAAAAGTCAAACTCATTATTTTGATTTCTTAAATATATTTATTTTTTTCTCCCCAAATTCTTGCATAATTTTTTTTTGACAATTCTCCGCATTTTTTAAAAAACATTTGATGTTTATTTTGAATTTTAAGCTGGCATTATCAATCTATTTGTCATTCTATAAGATGTTTGTGTCTCTTCTTTATCTCTTCTCGTTTCTCTGTAACCTTCAATCCAAACAGGATGTTAGCTGGAGACAAGCGCTTTAATCTAAGTTTAGAAGGGCCAAGTTGGTTGCGTGACTTCGAGTATGAGAGTAATAATCAAAAAAGACTTCGACTGTGAGAGAACAGTGGACTGGCCGGTGACTATTCATGAGAGATAGCAAAAATAAATAAATAAATACATACTTGTTCTCCCACTGTTGGTGACCAGATCTAAGCACAAAACAGATCTCGTTTCAGCTTTCGTCGATGCAAGTTTCTGAGGCGGTAGGATGGGCGGGCCAATATTTTGGCGATCTCGAGGAGAGCGCGCTCGCCAGGCCCCGCCCTGCCGAGGAAATGGCGTCGTGATTGACGTGACCCTCCACCTCTCTCTACCCCTCTCCTAAGTCCTAACACACAGCCAATCACAAAAAACCAAAAAAAGCAACGCCTTCCTTTGTTTTTTTTTTTTTTTTTCCCCTTCCCACACGCATACAAATATTATATGTATATATATTTATATATCATGCTGTATCACAGTAATTTTAAGACAAGGAACGAAAATAAACAATTACCAAAATGAAAGAAAATGAAGGATGTGCACGTCCATCGACAAGTCAAATCCAACAGCCCCTTTCGTACAAACTTTGCGCTTGTATAGCAATTTTAATTGTAACCAATAATGTAGCAAATAGTGTATATGGCCGTACATAACTCGATATCGCCACAAATGCGCATCATGTTAAATAGGTATTAAGTGATTAAAACGACATTTAATCTGGGCTAAGTTGACGAAGCCCGTATTCTATTTGACTCCTATATTTATTAGCCATCACATTTTCTGGGCGCCCTTTCATCACCCAAGTGACACAACTACTGTTGTATTGCTAGTTATCAGCTGGATGGCACATGGAGATCAAGATTCATATGGCATCTCCTGTATTATATTTTCAAAAAAATTATATTTTGCTACTTTTATATTCATAAAACAAATATCATCCTTATACTAATTTGTTATGAAAAATGTAATAAGTACTAAAAAAACATTTCTTTACTAATCTGGTTGTTACTATCTCTTATATTCTCATAACAATTGAGAATGGTTGTTATCATAATATTGTTTTCCGAGGAACTGTTTTTTTCTTATGTTCTCTTGTAAGATCTACATATTTCTTTCGTTTACTTGATGAAAGTGATTAGACTATATCAAATATTTCCATCCAAAAAATATTTCCATTTTTAAAGTCGATAAGATTGTCCTAATTAAGGACCATATGTGACAGTGGGATACTGCAGGCTTGCCATTGCACAGGGTGATAACATAGTTGGCTTTTAAAATTTCAGTTAGGGTTTATAAATATATACATATATACTAGTTAAGCGGAGGAAATTACATGCCATGTCTCCCATAACTAATGATCAATCAACTTCTTCCTAAGATGTGGTTACGATAGTTTTCTATAAAGAAGAGAATATATAAGCCAGGGAAACCAAGAAAAAGGGATACCTCTAGAGTCCTACGCATTGTTTTGCCCTTCAGGAAAGGGACATGTCAGTCCTAGATCCTATAATAAACAGAGAGATCATACTTCACTTTTGACTCTAGTTTGAAGGTGCAGGTTTTCCAGTCTTTTTGAGCTTAAAATGCCTTCCTGCAAAGAAAAGTTTGCCATGATATAAGTGACGGCACTATATATGAAAAGCAGAAGACTCTTCCATAAATTTTTTTTTTAAGAATTTTTTTTTTAAACATATATGCAGTACTTTACTTATTTCTCAAGAGAAAAACTACTTTTTCTACCCTACGTAGGAATTCCTGTAAGAGGCATCTACTTCTAGGAAATTCCTTCCTATAACTTGAGTGTGTGGAGGGTTTTCTTGAGATACCATCGAAGCTATGATGGGGCAGTGGATGCTCTATAACCGATATTGTAGGAAGAAATTCCTACAACTAGGGTACACGGGAGATTTTTATAGGTCAGCAAAAGAATCTGAATGAGAATCTCTCTCTCTCTCTCTCTCTTGGTACACATATGATGGGATTCTCTTTTCATATATATAAATCAACTTCTCATCAGAATTTGCCATGTATCCGATTATATTAAGCCATGAATGGCTCAAGTCCCCTTGACCAGTCATAATTAACGATGCTGCAGAAAATCACCTTCTACATTAAGAAAAGAAGAAGGTTAACAAAACTGTGCGAAGTGACAGCGGGATGGTCCTTCTCCAAACACAATAAATGCATTTGAAATACCAAGATGAGGAAGCCACATACCTCTTTCATGCTTAATCGCCCAGAATATATTCTAGAAGGAGCATCCTCAAGTCTCATGGTTGTACCCTCAAGATATTTCTTTTGATAGCCACTTCCAGCATATTTGTATATGCATATGCATGCTAAACACAATGAGACAGATACAATGATGATGTTAATGGTATTCAGCATGCATGATGATGATGGTGACCAGTACGGTAGATGTTTTAATAATAATAGCTGCACTAACTTCATAGATATAGTGCTCCGCAGAGTTATAAATGTGAAATTTAGAGATAATCTGTTTCTCTTCGGCCTCCCTCCCCAACCCAAGATATGCACACCCCGGGACTAATGAAAAGAAATGAGCAGGACTGATGCAGTGATTGCACTCAACGGGACTCGACAGCTACCAGCCTGAACCAATTTGTTAATTGCCACAAGATGGTTTCCTAACTTTCTGTGGTCAATAAAGCTATTGGCTATCTGTCCAATCAATCATCAACCTTCGGCGGTCAATAAAGTAACAAGTAATACTACACACATACACGACACAAAAATAATAGAAAATCCCAGTGGAAGGTTAGGAAGCACTGATGACGTCCATGGATTGGGTGGTTCCCATTAATGGTTGGTGCTGGAGATCTATCCTGAGAAGGGTCTCTTGACCTACATTTTGCCGCCCAAGCATAACAGAAATCAACCAAAATTTCTTGTCAAAGCCTTCAAGCGTGAATCTAATAAAGAAGGAATTTGTTTTCTATACACGTAAAAAAGCAAGAATTTTTTTGGGCGAAAAAGCAGTATAAAAAGACAGGCCATGATTTTAGAGAGAGAGAGAGAGGGAGGAGGGGTGACAATCAGAGGAATATATATGGATAGAGAATGGACATGGATGTGGCTGCTGGGTATAGGGGGTGGAGTCTCGGTATTGTTTTACATATATAAAGGTGCAAATGAAATTTTCGAGCATGTATTTCCTCAAAAAAAAAAAAAAAAAAAAAAAAAATCCAACACGCGGACAACAAGGGCAACGGCAGAAGGAATTCAGTCGACCAACAATTTTAAATTAGATAATGTCAGGGATAAATTCTTTATGCCAAAGCAATTACATATATTATTAATTAGTTTAAAAAACTGTGAGATTATGAGAAAGGCCTATACTAGCTTGATCTTAACGTGGAAGCTATTCCGCACAAGCTAAGAGCTATTATATGTAATTGACGTAAAGCACGGAGAGCTACTTCACTATAAGATAAGGGCCGGCCAAAGTTCATACTAACTATAATCAACAAAAAGGCTAAAAACCTCATTAAAACTAAAAATGATTATTATCAGCATGCCAATCATTAACGTCATTCATAATAGAGTTTCAAAAATATTATCTCAAAGCTTTGGATTCCTTCCTTCAGACTTCTTCAAATAAATGCAGCATGCGCCAATGAAGTGTATGAAATATTTATTTAAGCAGAAAAGCCTATCTACTATGATAGAAGACTGTCTATTCTATGCTGAAACCAAAATCATGTTGGTTTGTTTAGTTACAAAGTTCTTGACCCAATGATGGAGTAACGGTTCTGCAAACGAATGTCACTAAAGGAAAGCTTAAAAAAAGAAAGAAAAAGGAAATAGAGAAAGAACGAATATGATACACTAAAAAGTGAGCAGAACAATGAATAAGAATAAGCACTCCAGTCTCCTAAATTAGAATTGGCAAAACTATAGTTTTGCTCGAGAGAAATGGCATTGCTAGCCGAATATAAGCCTGCACATGGTCCCTTAATTCTGAACTGAGACACAATTACCATAAGATATATAGAGCTCTCGATATTCTTCATTACAAAGTTTGCTTCACCTAAATTTCCAAATCTCCTGTCCATCCATCAAGCTCATGCTAGAAGCTTGAATGGACTCTGGAAAAGATGATTCAATGGAACACATCGTACCCATGATAGATATAGCTAGTTCGCCAACAAAGTACAGCACACGGACCATATCATGTTTGAGGACACATCAATATTAACACAATCAAATAGGGATTAAATCCTAGCTACGGAGCAATATAGACATAGTTACCAATTCTTTCGAAGCTTTCACATGCTGCTCTCCCCTCCTTCTCTTTGATCCACATCTCCCGATGGATTGTTTGCATCTCCCGTAAGGTTGTTAGTAGTCCATGGAGGAGGGTAAGGCACCGGCATGCCGGAAGGCTGGTAGAAGGAATTCCCTCCATTGCCGACCCTCCTGCCGTACTCAATTCTCTGATATGTGCCCATTGGTGACACCAATGAGGGCGGCACAGGCAGCCCTGTAGGGATCTCGCTGCAAGCATAGCGGAGGAGGTCGGCGTTGGCGGCGTCCAGCTCCTTCTGGAGCCTTTGGACCTGTCGCTGGAGGACCGAGATGGCCCCAACACAGCCGTACACGGGGTCCTTCACCCGGGCCTCCGCCTCGTAGGCGAGCGAGTTGACGGCATCCTCCCGCTGGTGGGGGAGGAGCTCGTTGAGGAGCTTGGTGACGTTGCTGGCCCCGAAGATCTTGTGGACGTTGGCAAATTTCTGCGGCTCTTCTGGGGGGAAGTAGGGTGCGAAGATGCAGCCTGGCATGCACTTCCTCCGCAAGAATTTGCAGGCGGCGCAGGGGGAGTTGGAAGAAGAAGTACTCGACGATGCCATGTCCCACTGCCAAAGAAAAAAAAAAAACTATATTTCGGTCTTACCGAGATCATATGGAGACTTTTTTTTTTCTTTTTTTTTTTTATAAGTGAAGATCATATTGGAGACTGGCTATAGTTTACAGTTTTCTGTAACGCAGTCGGTTGCCGGGTTAGGGTTTAGGGATCATGACGCTAGCCGATTAATTCCTGGTTAGAAATAGATGGGATAGAATAGCACCCTGGTTGCTAGTTTGGTTTCTTGGATTTCGAAGCATGAAATTGTAATTGATTTCAAGAGATTTTGTTGCACCATGTGTTAGACCAGTTATGAGCTATCATGGGCATCTTAGAATGGGTCAGAAACACTGCAGTCCCTCCCATGATTGTACTAAATTTACTAAAAAATCCACCATATTCTCCTCTATCAAGGTTAACCGAAGCTTTCAATTATAGTACTCGTATGTTTGTTCAAAAAACGAGAAAAAAAAAAAAAAAAAAACAAATCACCACAACCCAAACCCCATAAAGCAAGATCTGTAGAGATCAGCTCTCCCTCTCTCTGTCTCTCTCTAGCCCTAGAGAAATCGATCTGTATATATATGACTATAAAATAGAGGAAGAGCAGGCGTTATGTTACCTCTCTCTGTGATCTGAGGGGGTATTGGCAAGAGTGAAAGGTTAGTACCTTTTTCCCTTGCCTGGGCGGCGCCCGATCTCTTTCTCTCTCTCTAAACAGCAGCAGCAGTTCTTCCAAATCCAAGAAGCTGTAGTAAAAAAAAAAAGGAAATGAAGGAGGCTTCTGAATTATTTTGCCCTCTATCTCTCTATTAGGCGAGCAGGGAGCGGTGAGTCAAGGAGGCGTCGGAGCGGTGGTGGAGAGAGACAAGAAGACACTTATCTGGGGAGGAAGGCTGTAGACACTGCAGCAAAGGAGAGGAGAGGTAGAGGGAAAGCAAAGTGCATTTAGTGTGAGCAGAAGAATATGAAAGGGGTAAAAATAGAGGAATAAATAAATGAAAACAATTACAATTAATAACAGGTACACTCAAAAGGATGACTGTGACGCTGCACCCCTGAGAACATCTTGAAAAAGAGTGAGTTAAATCCAAACTATTCATAAGATGGTTTTCCTGTAAAACTATTTCAGTGTTCTAATTATAATATTGAATCTTACAAAGGTATAGGGTCTAATTAAAATCGTATCACCTATCTTAATATTTGTGGAACTAAAACTGAAGCAAAACATGAGAAAATTAAATCGTGTGCAAATAAATTAATAAAGCAGTGTTTAAGCTTTTGCTTTACCATCAGTATTTTAACAAAAAGAAAAGGAAAGATAAGAAAATATCGCTTGCTAATAGGGCTGCTATTGTTCTTATATGATAGGTAGTTAGCCAATTGAATATTCTTTTTTAAGAGAAAGCTAAATGAATATCCCTAGTGTATGGTAATTACTCATAGAATAATTTAGTTATTGTGTTTCAAAATGTTATATGGTTGGAAAAGATGTTTAATTGCACAAAATTTGTTATATATATAATCATATATATATATCAGCATCGCAAAAGAAAATCCTGATGTTAAATTGCTTAAGATAACTGCGGAATCATTTGCAATCATATGGTAGCACAGAATTTATTGTTCTAGCCGTTCATATGGCCCATTTATAAGAGATTTATTGTTCTTATAGGATCAAAGCCATCCATTGTTATATTTTAATTCATATGGCGGCCCACACTGCAATCATGTTTAGTGTCCCATTGACAAAATCCATTTAATGAGAACAGATTCAAACCATAGCAGCCCTCCTTGCAAAATATGCTTAGTGCAGTTCAAATATAAATATTTTTTTGTCATATTAAGTTACCTATGATTAAAAGAAAATTACTATGCCTACACAATTGTGACCACAACTTTTGACGTGGATCCTTCCGTTGGTTGGCTAGTGCAAACAATTGTTTTCTCAAGTTACTTTCTACAAAATCGTTAATGATGCATTCACCATGGTAACCATCATTATGTCATGAACTGTATATGATCTGAGCGTATTCATGATTCACTAACGTCTACAAGATATGATCACATGAATCTCACAACTTTATTGGAAATGACACTATAGTAGTTTAGCATGATGATCCTCACTACACTATTCCGAACAGCTGTATTATTATATTGTCATATAAATCCATGTCTATGGCCTGCTAATGTTAGCAGTCATTGTTCTTGAAGTCAGTATGCATGTCTTTCATTAAAGTACTACTTGTAAACATGCCGTGCATCCCCATATCATGCATGCATTGCATCTGGATACATCAGAGGGAAGACGAAAGCTCATCATACATACGAAACTGCACATGCGTGAACATGCATGGTTGTAGAAAGGAGCATTGCAGGAATTTTCCATGGATTCTATGAGGAATTTTGACACCTTGTTTCATGTCATTATATGAGGAGGAAAACCTTTATTCTCACGAAACCTTTACAGCACAGAGATATATTTGCTGCAAGTGAAATTGCAAGGATTTTACAATAGGGTGTCACATGCCCGAGAATAAAATTGAAGCGAGCAAATGACGTTTCAGGATGTGATGATCTATGATTTGGACCATGGAGTGGATCCTTAACCTTCAACCACAACCACAACTGTTTGGTTACATACCAGAGCAAAGCAAGTGCTTTCATTTTTTGTTTAATCATTAAAAACCAAATATATGGATCTGACTTACTGATATGCTGACTGTATGGCTCTGTACATGTAAAAGATTAGTTACAATAATGCAACACATAATTTATCTTTTTTGACATAGCAAAAGTTTGCTATTATGATCTAGCAAGCATGTGTTTATGCGTGTGTGCATATACATGTATGTATGTACACACACACACACACACACATATATATATATATATATATATATATCTGTGTGTGTGTGTGTAAAGTCACAATGTGAAATCAACCAAAGAAATTGCCACCTAGGAGGCATGTGACATGCAGATATCACCGTCTTGTCCAAATAGATATACGATCACTAATTTGGATGTGAGACACTACTAAATTATGTTGTGATCAGCTACCTGAAGGAAAGCAAGAGAAATAAGATGTATAATTTGTCTTGATCACAAGAAGTAGGTGCTCTCAATCTAAAATGCCATCCTTCCATAGATTAATTTGATGATGCACACTAGTCTTACCTCATCTATATTAAGCTATGGAATAGTGTGCATCCATCACCATGCACATGGTGACCAGTTCGTAGTTGATCAGTGCTATATCTTGAACTTAACCATTTCTATTTCCTCTATGCATTAATTAGCTTACCTTTGGACTCAATAAGAAAAGGGTTAGGCGGTAATTGGAATCGCATTAAAGATGACCTTCACATATATCAAAACATGATATTTGAATCTTAAGCTTGAATCAAATCAAATATGACTAAATTCAGGATCATAGATAAGACATATTAAAGTTTATAGATTATCGAGAGAAAACATTGTTGGTATACACTTCAATTGTGCTTAATTGTCTTCTTCATACAAGTGCCAGAAATGGGCACGGCCACCAGTATTATTTTGCATTCAGAATATGGTTTGGATCGTCTGACTCTGAGGCGGACTAATTAAGACTGCTGTATAGGAAAAAGGATTACCAGAGTTTTAGTCTCTAGTTTCAACTGTCCATGAACTTATTACCTTTGGAGCTCTATTTAACTAGAGAGGATCACTAAAGATTGCTACATTCGAAAAGGAGTAGATAGTCAAAACCCATGTACCTTTACCTCTATCAGTGAGCCATACTCTATGCAACCCTTTTTAAGAATAGCTAGTTAGATATCAAGTCATATCCTTTATTGGGATTTATTATCTACGTTCCTCCACTTTAAAGCTTTAGGATATATGTGCTTGCACGCCTGCCAGAATTTGCTTTTGAAGGAGCATTGAATGTAGAATAAATCACGGTGCATCAAAGAGACTGCTGTTATATCATATATATGACGGATCAAATAAACAAATGAGTTGACCAAGTTATTAGATGGAGAAAATTAGGGATAGAGCAAAATTGTTATAAAAAATCATATATCGCCTTCTTCTCCAGCCTTAAATTTATTTATCACCGTGGGTCCCCCCTCTCCCCAGGCTCAAAAAACAAAAACAAAAGGGAAAAGAAAAGAAGATCACCATGTGGTTTCTTGAGAAAGAGAGGAAAACCTTGTTCATCAATTATTTCTTCTCTTTCCCATTTTTTTGATAAGAGCTCATGACCTATTTCAAAACATTTCTTTCACATCAAAGGTACTAAATTCTACCAAAGAAAAGAAAAAGAAAGAAAAAAGAGGTACTTCTAAGCCAAATGGTGTGGAGGTCTGTATAGAAGGTGGGTGCAAACATCATTCTTTCCACTAGTCTAAGATATTCTGATTCCTAACCATAAGGGACCTAATACAACACCCTACCCTCCAAAGTAAGTAGGCTTTTTCACATATCCAATCGATAGTATAGGTGATTGTCACCATATATTAATTTCTCTCCGATCTAAAAAGAATGATGATGATGTGTAAACGAGCATCACCGTAACATGCATCCACACGTATTAAATAGTATACATACATATGCATGTATTTGTGTATTATTAACTCGGGTGGGCGAAAAATTTTTGTATTAGACCATAGTCACTTATGGAGAGCTCCATATATTGTTCTCTTGAAGGGAGAAAGTACAAGAAAAAAGAATAGAAAAGAAATCGAGATGGCATCATTGGTAATCTAAAAAGTATAATCTTTTATGTTTTCCTTTATTTTTTTCATTAAGGAAAGGAAAGAATTTCCTGTGTTCAATAAATGATAAATTAAATTTGATTAATTGATAAGATATATCATGTCTGGATAATGGTAAAATTTCTAAACTAGAATAAATGATTTATATGTTGCCTTCTCTACGGGATGCAATGGATCACAAAAGCTGTATGCCGAGGAATAAGATAATAAACAAAGTATATGGTGTGAAAATATGAATCAAGCCGAGTGAGAGTTCCAACGCAATAAAACTAGTGAAATAATGAGTAAAAATTCCATGCATCTGTTACTAAAAACTTGAATGAGTTTCCAATTCAGGTTTATCATTTTTCTATTTTTCATTTTTCATTTTTTTGTGATAATATGATTGCCAGCTATCAAGGAATTACACATGGCCCAACTATGGTCATCCCTTGATACAACGATATCAGCATCACCTCCTAGGCGACTAGTGAGTGCCTTAACGACCACTCATCGTTTCACATTGCATGGAAATGTATGTGCAGCTTATGATGGTCTTGCTATGGTAATTTCGTTTTCTACTTTGATAAGAAAGATAATGTATACCATATTGAGAGTGGAAGGTCTCCTGACACATTCCAAGCCTATGCAAATATAGACAAAGGTTATAAGAATGCATATAGAGAGAAGCTGGCATTGACAAAATTTGTAGATGTTAATGGACCTCAAATAGTTGGATAAAACTTGTTTGTTATGGTAACTCACACATTTTGAGTTAGGACGGCGGGGGAAAAACATGCAATGGTGGTACTTTAGATAATTCATTACAAGTGGTAGAAATGGGAGGTTCCACTTGTCTCCATGGCTTTTTTGTTCATGTCCTCCATTCACACATAGCACATGGAAAAAGGGAAATCTCAATCATGCATTCTTAGACTCTTCTACCTTTCTAGGACCATGAACCCCCTTTACCAAAAACAAAGACCAAGATCTCGATAAGGTTCAAGACGCATTCCTGGCACAATTTTGCTCCACCCAAGTCCTTAAAATCCTATGGAATAGAATGACCCTATATTGTCTCAGCACTGGCCCACACACATGCTAATCGGAAACATAGTTTGGCGTTGGCAGTGACATCTGATCGATCGCTATCAACGAGGAAGCATGGGAGCAACCTTTCCGACATTTGATGATGTCCTTTCTGCATTCTTGCAATAGAGGGTCATTTCCATCTGATCAACTAACCATTTGGACACGCAAAGCCACAAGCCATCTTTGGTCTGGTTTGGATTGAAACTTTAGGTAATCTGATCTCCTTGATTGGGTTAAAAGGTAAGAAAGGTCATTTCCAACTTCCATGGTACATTTCCACAGAGTGCTTGCTTAAAAAGAAGAAACTATTGAACAGGGAGAACAACTGCATCTCCCTTATAGTAAGCCCATGGGGCCTTGGAACCCAAGTAGATGCTCACGGTACTGTTGATTGAAAAGTTACCCAGGCTGCATGAAGCAAAGGAGGTCGCTTACCACACTCATTGTCTCCAAATTAACATTAGGTCAGTTGGATAAGAGTACTTAAGATAGCAAAGATGTTTGATAATCCAACAAGATCCAACCCAAAATTTTGGATCTCAAAACTCATGGGATCCTATCAAAATTCTTACTAAAAAATTGGCTGCATGATCACATTCGATAGACTGAGGATCCAGCAAGAATGTATGATGTTTATTGAACATCTTGCAAGTAATTACTGGATTCAGATCCATGGACGACTCAACTGGAACCGCATCTCTCAACTATAGGCGAAAACGATGATCTGGAAAGACCGTATATGTGAACTAATACGCTTTTGGAGGATATGATTTGCAAGACTTGTGCCATGGTGTATTTTATGTGCAAGGTCGTGTATATACAATTAATATACATACACATACATATACATATACAAATACATACATACATACATACATACATACATATATATATATATATATATATATATATATATATATATATATATATATTATATTTTAAAGTGAAAAGTGAAGAATAACATGGCTTTGGATGATTTGGAAGAATCTAGTGGGTCTAAACTGAGGCAAGTATTGTAAGCTATCTAGCGCTTTCATGCAAATATTTTTATCATGCCTTGGATAAAATATAAAAAGTGCATGCTTTTCAAAGCAGTGGGGGTGGGGGAGGCACCATGTAGATGCTTGGGCTGTCCGGCCTCCTCTCTTTTATTAATCAAGGTCAGGACATCATGGAGGGACTTAATGGGGCTTCGCCTATGGAAAGAGGCATCTGTTGATATGATTTGACTGGATCTAGAGTATAAGGATAGATGGATGATAGGTTTCACTTTCCAAAAAGTAAGGCTTAGCATACAGTTTGAGAATAATCTCATATATATCCCAGATAAAACAAACCCCTGAAGGGGAGCTCCCATTGGAGATGAGCGGTTAGCCTTTTGCACCACTTTATACGAGATAAACAATTCGCCTGAAGTTTAAACGAGATCTGCTTAAATAATTATGAATTGACGTCGGAATAAACGGCTCCCCTGCCTACCCTGGGCACAAGCCACAAAGTGTTGTGGTCCCTGGGCACTAACTAGGCCCACCTAGATTGCTTCATAAGCCTCTACGCTGCATGCGTCGGGTCACCACCCAGTGCCTCCAATAACAATCCACTTGCAGTTTTTTTAAAAAATCTTGAACCACATCCACAGGATCCTAAACCTCAACCTCAAGTGCTAGGATATGATATATCACGTTTCATGCAATGTAGATTTTGCACTCCTGCAAGTCATAAAATATATTGTAATTAAACACCTAACAGAAATATCGAACGTTTTGCATGAGATGAGGGTTTCAAGTGGTGCAAGAAGCTCGGACTCGCAAATGCAACTTACTTAACCTTGGATTTTCTTTATAGATCATATCCTATATATAGAAAATTAAAGAAGAACAAAAAATTTATGATTAAACTCGTTTCTAACAGGAGATGCTGCTTCAAAGTCATTTGTCCATGGAGAAATTAAGCTCGTTGAAAGCCACCTTCGTCTTCAGGATAAGGAGAGAATTAATTCAGCATGCACGCATAGAGAGATGCACTATGGAAGCGTGCCTGCCATCGCGTTCCCACATACACGGAAGCTAGCAATTGATTGGGCGAAAACATGGAACGCGTTAAAGCACCGAAGAGCAACTACGTTAAGGATTTACGAAGGCATGCTTGGCCCAAAATTATTTTTTGAATGCCCACAGAAGAGCAACTACGTTCATATCATGCACCAAAAACGAATCCAATGCCTAACGTGTTCCACATTAAACATCGTAGTACAACTAAAATTTCCACTCTGTTGCGGGTGGAGCCCACATCATTCATCCAATAAGACTTTTTCCCCTCCACCAATACAGCATCTAAAAATTAACAGCCTCTCGCTAACGCATGGTACTCGCGATGTGGATGGGATCCAGCAGCCAATGAGAAAATCGAGTATTAATCGTTGCACCCATGCATTGATTGTCCTCCCTCATAGTTACTGTAATGGACAGGCGACTTCAAGCAGATAGATCCGACTCCATTTCAATAAGAGATATTGTCCGCTTTCACGCTCAAGCATACCATCCGACTGGTATACTCTCAGTTGCTGGGTTTTACGATTTTACTCCTAAATTTGGATTCAAAAAGTGCCTCTTGAGGGAAAAAAAGTTTTCTATCCTATATGAAACTCAAGACCGATGTGGGACTAAAGTCCCCCCCACAACAGACTAAAATCTCTCCCATAACAGTAGCCCCCCCCCCCCGTCAGGAGGACTCTGCCTATTGGAGGGCCCCTTCCTAGGGTGCAATTTATTGTGGACAGAGGACTCCGAGCTCATACGAATAGATCTGGCTTCATTCCAATAAGAGGCATTATCCATTTTGACACTTAAGAACTTATATGTCGGGCCTTTGGACCTGGCTAGTACACCTTCGACTGTTTGGCCTCATAGCTTTGTCCTTGAGCTTGGGTCCAAAAGACACCTCTTAAGAGAAGGAGGGTCTCTCATCCAAATACAAGGCAGAATATTTCTGACTTACAACGAAAGGATTTCTCATCACCTCATCCTTGATAAATTATTATATGTACCTGGTCTACCCTGGCAGCCGTATATAAGTTTAGTAAAAATTTAACATGCCAGCCAATACAAGCTGTGGACTTAGTCTCCTAACCTAGCATGATTAGAAGAATAAAAAAATTAAACACATGATTATGGCGAATGATGCATACTATGCTTTACTTTCTACTAAAGTTTCACGTACCTATCATAAAGCTAATAGTGTTGCAGATTTGATAATGAATTATATGGCCAATTATATTGAATATATATTATTGAATTCTTCAACATATTTTTCATATCAATTTTTAGATATTTTATTTTTTAATTTTTATGGACGTATACATCTTCGTTTTAATTAGTTAATTTATCCGTTTTATCCATAAAAGATTAATTTTGTAAAAGCCCTGTCTTCTTTTTGTCTTCGTTGATATTCTAACCTCCTATGGTCCAAACCTCTTTGCCACCACATCGCCATCACTATCGGCAAACTAGAACCCTGTCTGCAACCACACTCGCAGCACCACCACCCAAACCTCCACATAAAAATGTGTCATGAGAGAGCTTCCAGCCGAGCACCTGACATGCCTGAGAGTAATAGTTGAACATCTCATACGTACGTCAAGCACCGTCGAAACTCATACTGTTATAGCCCAAACCCATTACAGCCCATCAAAGCTCAAAACGAAAAAAAAAAAAAAAAAAAAACAGAGGAATTTAAAAATCGAGAAGAAGACTCCCGATGGGAGTCTCCTTCTCCGGCGAAACCCAAGGAAATCGGGACTCCTAGGACCCCTCGGAGTCCTAGGATCCTCTATAAGTAGACCCTCCCCTTTGAGACCCAAGATCGGCCTCCTCCCTCTCTCTTTTTCTCTGATTTTCCCGAAGAAGAGCCGCCGGCACAGTTGGGTTCTCGCCGTGTTTTCTCTCCGACGAGGTCCCAAGAAGCCGAGGTAAGTTCTTCCCTTTCTTCCTCCCTTCCTTCCTCTTTCCCCCGTGCGTTTGGGCGCGGTGGCCGGCGACGAGCGTCGTCGATTTTTGGTCGGGAACAGACTCTGTTTTTGGCTTATTTTTCCTTGAAAATCTCCGGCGCCGGCGATCGGAATTGACCGCCGGCCCTGTTCCCTCCGTGACCGGGGGAGATGGCCCGTCGGCCGCCGGCCTCCGCCGTGGCAGCCGCGGCCCAAACGGCCGATTAAGGCCTGAGGACAAGAGTCCTCTGTTCCGGCGTGGGAAGAAGAAGAAGAAGAAGAAGAAGAAAAAGAAAAAGAAAAGAAGAAGAAAGAAAAAAAAAAAAAAAAAAAAAAAAAAGAAAGAGAAGGGGCGGAGAGAAAGAAACTCTCTCTCTCTCTTTGCTCTCTCTCTCTCTTTCTCTCTCTAGATCATAGGATTTATGAAATTAAAAAAAATTAGCAAAAAAAAAAAAATAAAAATAAAAATAAAAATAAAAATAAAACTTAGGGTGTCCGTGGGTTAATTCGAAAATCGGGATGCTGTCGACGAATTGATCCTAGTAGAAATATTAGATTTTAGTAATTTAGTTATTTTTAATTCGATAAAATTTTGATTTAAAATATGATATTTGACGTATCAGGTTCTGAGAAGGATTTTCGAGATCCCTAGAATTTCTAGTTTGGACTTTCTTTTGAGGTAAGTAGTATTTACTTTTACTGAATTTATCTGGTAAATTATGAATTAAATAAATTTATGCATGCTTGCGATTGAAATTATTTATTGAAATAATTATTGAAATTATTTATGATTGAAGTTAATTGTAGAAATTATTTATGATTGAAATTATTTGTTGAATAATTATTATGATGATATATGATCTCAAAGAATGTTACGATTGATTTGACTTGAATATCAATTAATTTTATTATTCTTGAAAATAATATATGAATTGGAAGAAAATATGAAATTGACAACCTGACTGTGTTGAGGACCCCGCCAATGGGGGCATATACGTTGGCAATTGACTGTCCTGAGGATTTACGTCGCCAGTAAGACCAGCGACATGTCGCCAGATAGACCAGCGACAAAACCGCCAGTTAGACCAGCGGTTCCAAAGGACTTGGCTGCCAGATGATTCGCAGCCACCGCAAGCAGATACGTGGTATTATGACCCTGCCACAGGGATAATGTGGTCATAGTCATGGTTGGTAAGAAGAATTTAAGAAATTGATGAATTTAAGAAGAAAAGCATAATTGGAAATTATGATGAATTGACTTTTTATATATGATTGACAGTATGATTATGATTTCATGAAATTACATATTAATTTGTGATGCATAGTATTATTTGCCTGATTATTCAGTTAAAGGTATACACTGCTTACTGGGCTATTTAGCTCATGATAAGTTTTATGTTTTTCTTACAGATCCAGAAAATTAGCATGATGCGGGATTTCGGTTGGGAGAGCGATTAGAGATGGAGTTAACTCATTGATTTAGGATTTATCTCAGAATTGATTCAAGACCTTTAGTTTTGTTTTTAGTATTGATTTTGTCAGACAGTTACTTTCTTTTGAACACTTAGTTTTGATTTGTTATTTGAACCAAGGTTTGATTATTGAATAAAGAAAATTTTATTTAACTATTTGTCAAGATATCATGAAGAGATGCCTTGCATGCTTATGGGAAAAGTATTCTATAAGTATGCGGCGGTTGCCATGACCCTTGATTCACAATCTCGGGTCGGGGGGCGTGACAAT